>NC_091466.1:56206087-56264040 GCF_027789765.1 Dendropsophus ebraccatus | reverse complement strand
TTTTTTTTAAAGGGGTAATTCAGCAAAAAAATTCTTTCAAATTAGCTGTAGCCAGAAAGTGCCAAAAATTTGTAATTCACTTCTGTTAAAAACATTTCCAGTACTTCTCAGCAGCTGTAGGTTCTGCAGGAAATGGTGTATTCTTTCCAGTCTGTTGCTCTCTGACATCTTAGTCTGGGACAAGAACTACCCAGAGCGGTAGCAAATCCCTGGTAGCTGGTTTGAAAGAAAAACTTTAGCTGAATTATCCCTTTAATTTACATTAGTTGTATTTTTTCTAGCAAAATTTGAAGCATTTTATTTAAATGTAAAACTAAAAATGTAAAACTTGTGTGACCCTATAATTCCTCCCCTATAGAACCCCGATCATCACTGATGTCTCTAATGTGTCTTAGGTTTTCACTATCTTCTCTATTCTATTACTAACAGCAGCGACATTGACGACATCGCGGAGGATTCGGACGATTGGGAGTAAGTATCTCATAGTCTCGTCTTAAACAACAAGCCTATTAAAGTTACAGTGTTAGGAGATTTTCTATTTTTATTTTTTAAAGGGGTATTTCAGCAAAAAAAAAAAAATCTTTCAAATCAACTGTTGTCAGAAAGTGCCAGAGATTTGTAATTTTTATTTCTATGTCTATTAAAAAAAATCTCCAATAGTTATCAGCTGCTGTATGTCCTAGAAAACCTTCCTGCTGTCCAGACTGGAAAGAATACCACTTCCTGCAGGACATTCAGCAGCTGATAAGTAATGGAGGAACTGGAATTTTTTAATGGAAGTAAATTACCAATCTATAAATCTTGGCACTTTTCTGGCACCAGCTGGTTTGAAAGAAAAAAACTGTTTGCTGAACAATCCTTTCTACTCCGTTCTTATTGGTGAAGTTCTGCCAGAAAACTGATGTCTCTAATGTGTGTTTGGTTCTTACCATCTTCTCTATTCTATCACCAACAGCAGCGACGACATCGATGAGCGTCTGGAGGATTTGGAGTAAGTATCTCATAATAAAATATATTATAGTAATATAATCAGTCACATAGACATGTTCGCAGGGGGATCACGTATTAAAAAACAAACCTATGAAAAACAGCATTTGGAGCTTTCTTTTTTTAAAGGGGTAATTCAGCTGAAAAATAAAGATAAATTCTTTCAAGTCAACAGGTGCCACAGAGTGCCAGAGATTTGTAATTTACTTAAAAAATCTCAACTCTTCCAGTACTTATCAGCTGCAGTATGTCCTGCATGAAGTGGTGTATTCTTTCCAATCTGACACAGGGCTCTCTGCTGCCACCTCTGTCCATGTCATGAACTGTCCAGAGCAGCAGCAAATCCCCATAGAAAACCTCTCCTGCTCTCCAGACTAGTAAGCACATCATGCAGGACATACAGCAGCTGATAAATAATGGCAGACTTGAGATTTTTTCATAGATTACAAATCTCTGGCATTTTCTGGCACCAGTTGATTTGAAAGAACTTTTTCTTTTTTTTTTGCTGAACTACCCCTTTAATGTTACGTTACTTCCATTGTTTTCTAGCAAACCTTGCAGCATTTCGTTTAAATGATGTGTTTTTCTTGTGTCTTATTTTTGTGGTGTTTTTCCCCATAGCAGAGCATGTGATTCTCTGGTTTCTCTTTGAGGCTGGCTTTACACATGCCAGTTTTTTGGAAAGCTACCATTGCAGTTTTGAGCCAAAAACCAGAAGTGGATTCAAAGTAATGGGTACAATAAGGGAAGCGCTTATAGTCTCCTACCTGCCGGATCCACTCCTGGCTTTGGATTGGAGCTAGGGAAGCAGTGGCACCTTACAGGTTAAGGCCACATCTATAAGACACTTACAGGTACCCAGGAGGGATCTGAGGCCTAGCAACATCCCTTGGGTATTTTAAAGGGGTTATCCAGCGCTACTGTTGTCTCCAGATTGGTTGGGGTTTTGAAACTCAGTTCCATTGAAGTAAATGGAGCTTAATTGCAAACCACACCAGAACTGGAGACAACAGTAGGGGGAAAAGTGGCCATGTTTTTGTAGCGCTGGATAACCCCTTTAAATAATGTCCATTGGTTTAATATAAAAAAGTAAGAAGACTTTTTTTTTTTTTAAAGGTGAACTCACATAAGGTACATTATACATAGTTTAACCAAGATTTTGTGCAAAATTGTCACAAAAACATTCCAACCCAAATCCCCAGTGCTAACAGCGCATTTATAGTCAGATCATCTGGTCTAATAAATCTGGGCCAGTGGATTTCCAATGTACACGTTTCTATAAAACCTCCCCCAACATGCAGCACTTGGAGGACCGACTAATATCCCCTTTATAATATGCAATTATTTATTTTTTTAATTATGTAATAGGTGGAGGATGGTCGTGATGGATGCCCCGTGGATATTCAGGTAATTACACGACATTAAAACAGCAAAAAAAATAAAAAAAAATCATTTTTACAATGTTTTTTTTTTTTTTAAACTTGCTTCACCCCATAAAAGCATAGAATAAAAAGCGATCATATGTGGCCCAGAATGACATGTCAATTCTTTCGGGGATGACACGGACGGTGATGGGGGTCGAGCGGCAGAATATGCGGCGGGTTATCTGCACAGATTTCATAGTGTGAACGCACCTTAAGAGTGGATCCTGCTTCAAATTCCTTATCTATTCCTCAATGTGCACATAACCCTTTAAGGGACGGCTGGCAGTGACGACAAGGGGTTAATAAATATCAGTGATGGAAGTCATGTTCTTATTGAGATGTCATAATAAATAATATTTTCTGAAAGTTTCAAATGGGACCAAGTAGCAATCATCCTAACCAACCCTATGTTCTCTGTTATAGAGACGACAAGTACCTGCTGCACGGTTGGATCCCGAGCCTGGAGACCATCGTGTAAGTATGAAGAAGCAGCGGAGATACGATCATCCATCTACATGATATAGACTGACAATATTCATTTATATCTGTGTTTTCCGCCCCAAACTCACCTAAGTATATTTACACATCCCCAAAAACTATGGGGCAGATTTAAGCTCCTATTCCACGGGGCAATGCAGAGGAGCAAACGAGAGCTGTCAGAGCGGGGAGCTGCATGGGGGGGGGGGCGGCTGCCCGGGGTGATTGCTAGATCGTCCGGGCAGCCCATAGCAGATAGTGGCGGTCTGCTGCCACCACTCCTGTTCCATGGTGCGACGGCAGCATATCGCTGTTATTTTGTTTGTTTGTTTTCCAACATGTTTGAAAGACAAACAACGCAACGATCAGCTGACCTAAACAATGTCGCTGACCTTTGCTTTCTATTCCATGGGACGATTATCAGCCGTAGCAGCCAATATTGGCGGAATACGGCCGATAATCGTTCAGTGGTATAGGGCTTTTATATATGTGCAGCCCTGGGAAAGGGGCACAAAAAAGCTGTGGCCTCCATCTGCTACTAATTTATCATGGTTTATGCTGAAAGACAGGAAAAAATCAGGCAGAAACCTACACCTGCTGCGGAGCACTTGTAGATTTCTGCAGCTGCCTTGTGGTAGGTACAGGTCCTGCTGGATTTACACCGGTCCTAATAAATGTCTATATATATTTATACACACAAGCTGGTTTATGTTCTATACAGTGAGACTGACGAAGAGGATGAAGATGATGCGGCTGCGGACATCCCCAGGTGAGGGCTCAAAACTTATAGTATTGTGAATACATATTCATTTTTTTCCCCATACTGTATAGAGAGAGAAGCGGCAGGAAGACCAGATGTGTGTGTGTGTATATATATATATATATATAATATATATATATACATACATACACACACTGGTATATGTTCTCTACACAGTGAAATCGACGACGACGAGGAAGCGGACGCGGCTGCGGACATTTCCAGGTGAGGGCTCACAGCTTATAGTATTGTGAATACATGTTATTATATTTTTTACCATACTGTATAGAGAGAGGAGCAGCAGGAAGACAGGATGTGTGTGTATATATATATATATATATATATATATATATACTGTATATATATATATATATATATATACAAGCTTGTTTATGTTCTCTACACAGTGAAATCGGCGCCGATGAGGAAGATGACGCGGCTGCGGACATCCCCAGGTGAGGGCTCAAAGCTTATAGTATTGTGAAATTGTGAATACACGTTTATTTTTTTCCCATTCTGTATAGAGAGAGAAGCGGCAGGAGGGCAGGATAGGAAGCGCTGTTGTTAGACAGAGAATCATATTTTTCTATTTATTATAACAGCATTTATTCACATTACAAACTGCTGACACTGGGACTTAGTTGTTAAGGTCCCCATACACTTTATACTTTAGCTGGCTGTACCCGTAATATACAGTACTATATGGTCATTGTATAGAGCAGTGTACAGCTCACTACATTACTATTGCAATCACCTTCTTTACAATAAAATATTTAATGTGTAATATAAGAATATATTTATATATGAGATGATTTACGTTCTATACACAGAGAAGAAGAGGAGGACGACGAGGACAAAGGGACGGCCATGGAGATCCCCAGGTAATAAAACAAAACTTATAACATTGTGAAGCAAGGAATTGTTATGTACCATCCTGTATATAGAGAGAGGGGGGGGGGGGGCTCTATTTGCAGGTGAAGTCTAATTTCTATTGTGTGTAATGGTGAACAGTATATTACTGCAGGTGTGAATAGAGCTGGTAAAAGAGCATTGTTTCTATATAATGTGCTCAGAAATTCTGATTTCCCTACACTAACCATTGATTTCCCTCCATTTCTTGGTCATTTCTCCTCGGCAGAAGCAGCAGCAGAAGGAGATCCATCTTATCCAGGTAAATATAAGGGATGATACACTTACATGATAACACACCTCTATAGCTGCACTGTATATCCTCATGTCATCACTATATATTATATTATCAGTCACATATAATAACCATGAAAGGCCTCATGTACATAATACAGACATACAAGTGACATGGTGCCGCCTGTATCTCCCCCACTAGGATAGCACTGAGTCCCCTCTCTCCAGTATAATGTCTATTCCCCATCACTGCTGACAGGTCTGATCTCAGGAAAGTCATGCTGGTTTTTCTCTTTCCCTTATAGACTGCGGGCGCTGTTTCTGCTGCTGCGCCACCACGGAGGAGTAAAGGTGAGTACCCAAAATCCCATCACACCTCAGATCACTTTTATCCTGACTGTATATTCATATGGAGCCTATGTATGTAACCTGTCATTATTAACACATTGCTTGTTATATATCCAATCTAGGTAACACAGCGCCGCCAGAGTGAGGAGAAGACACCCGACCATCTGGAGCTGTCTGGAGGAGGAGGCGTCCGGAACATCAAGTGGTAAATGGGACGCCAATAACATCCGGAGGATACATTTACCACACATGGGGGAGGAGGAGCCCCCTTTTACCATCAGAGATAGGAGGAATAGACACTCACAACACCTAGAGGGGTCTGGAGGAGGTGCCCTTAAAGGGGTTATCTAGGTAACTAAAACGGCGTTTCCTTCCTCGCTGGCTTCTCATTTCTGGTTTGATCTCCTCTCACACTAACACCTTCTTACCTGGCAAAACGGAGGCGGCCTGAGACAGTGGGCCAGGTACTTTGTTGTGATTGTCGCATGCGGGTGAAACCAGTGGCGGACAATGTACAAACAATGTTGCCGATGTCATCACAACATTGCGTGTACATTGACCACTGCTGGCGGTGAGTTTCACCCACATGTGGTGATCACACCATAGTACCTGATCTACTGTCTCAGACCTTTGCCAGGTCAGAAGATGTTGGAATGAGATGAGTCCGAACTGGAAGTGAGATGCTGGTAATGGTGGAAATATCTTTTCAGCTCCCCAGATAACCCCCTTTTAACATCAAGTGGTAAATGGGGCGCCCATAACATCCGGAGGATATATTTACCACATATGGGGGAAGGAGGAGCCCCCTTTTACCATCAGAGATAGGAGGACTAGACTCTAAGAACACCTAGAGGGTCTGAAGGAGGTGCCCTTAATGGGGTTATCTAGGTAACTAAAAAGGCGTTTCCTTCCTCGCTGGCTTCTCACTTCTGGTTTGATTTCCTCTCACACTAGCACCTTCTTACCTGGCAAAACGGAGGCGGCCTGAGACAGTGGGCCAGGTACTTTGTTGTGATTGCCGCATGCGGGTGAAACCAGTGGCGGCCAATGTACAAACAATGTTGCCTATGTCATCACAACATTGCGCGTACATTGACCACTGCTGGCGGTGAGTTTCACCCACATGTGGTGATCACACCATAGTACCTGATCTACTGTCTCAGACCTTTGCCAGGTCAGAAGATGTTGGAATGAGATGAGTCTGAACTGGAAGTGAGATGCTGGTAATGGTGGAAATGTCTTTTCAGCTCCCCAGATAACCCCTTTTAACATCTAGAGGCAAATTAGGGGCCCATAACATCAGGAGGATTTATTTGCCTCATATTGGGGAAGGACAAGACCCCCTGTAAGATCAGTAACTAGAGGAAACACTCCCTTAACACCTAGCGTGATATACAAGAGTCTGCAGGAGGCACCAATAACATCTATAAACAAATTAGATGAATTTGTCTTCAAGATTCATTTGTGCCAGATGGGACAAGAGGGAGAGAGCTACTCACCCACTTATGCTATCAGTGGTAGGGTTGACATTAGCCCCCAATGAATCCATGGTGAGGCCCCCTTTCTCCAGTTTATCCTGCTTTTTCCAGATAAAACATACACATTCTGAAATTATTTTATATTAGTGTTACCCTCTAAGCCCAGAGGAGGGGCAACTCTCCAGCCATGGCTCCCTCGAGGTTTCCCCCACAGGGGGTTTTTCCTCGCCTGAGTGCTGGAGGGTGACTCTTTGTGAGTTGGGGGTCATTTTCGGTGTCATATTATTTTAAATAAAATTACAATCATTTGACACCTAATTACAATGTGTTGTGTCTTTATTTTGCTTCTTTGGTGTCACTTATTTTGCTTCGGAGTTTGAGGTCTATCACATATTGCAAAGTCATAAAACTACCCATCTGCCCACTGAAGAACCCCTCCATCATATCATCGCTGGCTGTAGAACGGCCGATATGTCTCTATGAGATCACTATACAAATGGGAAATTTCATGAAAAAGGATCAGGACATTTGCTTTAATACCCTTGTGGACAGTGACCCATGGAGGAGGCTGTTTAGGACACAGAACACCTTTATCTGTATGTGTATATGTGTGTATGTATGCTATACAGTATTGTTGCAACTGTTAGTTTACACTAATTACAGAAGCCAAGTAGCCAAGTAACTTCAAATAATAATGCCCCCTTTCTCAGTAACAATGCTCCCTGTAGTCAGTAATAATGCCACCTATAGTCAGATATAGTGCCCTCTGTGGCCATTAATAATGCCCCTTCCACAATAATAGTGCCCCCTGTAACCAGATATGTCTCTTATAGCTCAAGGCAATGCTTCTTGTAGCCAGATATGCATCCTTATATTCAGATGTGCCCACTGCAGCAATATATGCCCCTTGTAGCCAGGTATACACCCCTGCAGATATACTGTATGCCCCTTGTAGCAAGATGTAACTCCTGCAGCCAAATATTGCCAATTATAGCAAAGTATGCCCTCCCCTCGCAACCAGATATGAAGATATGCCCTGATGTAGCATGATAAGCCCCACCTCATGTAGCCAGATATGCTTGTAGCCAGGTATACCCCCCTGCAGATCAGGGGCATAACTAGAAATGGCTGGGCCCCCATAGCAAACTTTCCAAGAGGGCCCCCCCCCCCCCCACTTCCCAGCTACTGGGGAAGAAATGAATGTGTAGTTTCGGCCACATACATTGGCTAAATCTTTTTTTTTTTTCTACGTGATTTTAAAATTTTTTAAATATATAAACAAGTTGGCACATTAAATGATCTGCATATTGCCTGTAGTGATTCTCGTCATATGATTGGTAGGTAAAAGCTTCAGACAATGCTCATTTAACATATACAGCCATACCAGACCTGACCAATACCGCCATACTGTGACTGGAAAAACCGCCATACCAGACCTGACCAATACCGCTATACTGTGACTGGATAACACCGCCATACCAGACCTGACCAATACCGCCATACTGTGACTGGATAACACCACCGCACCAGACCTGACCAATACCGCCATACTGTGACTGGATAACACCACCGCACCAGACCTGACTAATACCGCCATACTGTGACTGGATAACACCGCCATGCCAGACCTGACCAATACCGCCATACTAGACCTGACCAATACCACCATACTGTGACTGGATAACACCGCCATACCAGACCTGACCAATACCGCCATACTGTGACTGGATAACACCACCGCACCAGACCTGACCAATACCGCCATACTGTGACTGGATAACACCGCCATACTGTGACTGGATAACACCGCCGTACCAGACCTGACCAATACCGCCATACTGTGACTGTATAATAGCACCATACTTTGCTGGATAACAGCCTGGTACTGCACTATATATCCTATCTGGCACTGCACGTGTGTGTATATGTATATAGATCAGAAGCGAAATTGGGGGGGGGGGGGCAGGGGGGCGGTGGCTACTGGGCCCATTCAGGCAGGTGTGGGCCCCCTGTTCCTGGGGGCCCCACTCAGTCACCTGATGCTGCCCCTGGCCGGGGATGTTATGCTCTCTCCTCTCTTCCTCCTGGAGTCACATGATGCACAGCACGCTGAAGCTCCGCCCCCTCAGCTCCTCCACTGCTCTGCATAGTGTTGTGTATGAGGAGGGGCGGAGGGGCCGCCATGTGATGAGAGGAGCCCAGGGATCCTGCTACTGTATGGCTGCCGGGTGTATGGCTGACTGAAGAGGAGCAGCAGCAGCAGCTGACTGACTGACAGTGAGTGATCATCATCATCAGTGTGTCTGTCAGGTTGTGTGTGCTGTAAGTTGTAGGGGGTAGACTGAGTGAGGGGTAGTACAGAGCGGCCTGGACATCTGGCAGCAGCTTCACTGAACTAGTTTTAAAGCGTTGCTGTCATTTCAGGGTCATTTTTCTGAAAACAATAACTATCAATAGTACAAGCGATTCTAAACAGGATGTACCACCAGGTACATCCTCTTGAATTTAACACACCGATAGAACGGCGCCATCATGGAGAAGCCGATGCCGTGGTCCGTTTTTCGTGTACGGTGCCGTTCTATCCAGAGGTACCGGGCCGCGCTAAAGCACTGCAGGTCGGCCGACCCGCCCCCAGTAAGATTGACACGAGAGTCGGCTTCCACTGAGCACTGGGTGTGTACCACCTTCACAGCAGAGAGCCCTGATCTGAGTATCAGAGTAAGGTAAGTGTTCTTCAGAGAAGCCAAACCAAGTAGTGATATCAGTGTTCGCAGCAAAAAGCCCTGGTCTGAGCATCAGAATATGGAAACTGTTCTCCAGAGAAGCCAAATCAAGGAGTGATATCAGTGTTTCGGGCAACGGGGGGGAGTAGGTCCATCTACCCTCCGAGAAGTGAGTAGAATTATATGCAATATTTCATGTCATAGAGTTGGTATTAAGAAAAAGAGATTGGTCCCCATTTTTTTGGCTTTTTATTGCTTTTTACTCTACACTCCCCTCTATGACGCGGTTCCATTAATTCTAATGTGTAGAGCAATTTCCCGAGTACAGAAATACCCCACATGTGGACATAAAGCGCCATGTGGCTGCAAGACGAGCCTCTAAAGGAAAGGAGCCCCATTTGGCTTTTGGAGGCTGGATTTGGCTGGAATGGATTTCGAGGGCCATGTTGTATTTAAATGGACCCTGTGTTGCCAAGATAGTTGAGACCACCCACAAGTGACCCCATTATGTAAACTAAACCCCACAAGGAATGTAACAATGGGTGTAGTGAGCATATGGACCCCACTGGTGACGGGCACAAATGTGGAACTATGTGCCGTGAAAATGAAATATACTTTATATATATATATTTTTTACACTATAATGTTGGTCTAGCCTTGAATTTTTCAGTTTCACAAGGGGTTAAAATAAAAAAAACACACAATGTGTAGAGCAATTTCCCCCGAGTCCGTAAATACACCAGATGTGGACATAAAGCGCCATGTGGGTGCAGGGCAAGCCTCCGAAGGGAAGGAGCGCTATTTGTATTTTGGAGGTTGGATTTGGCTAGAATGGATGATGAACGCCATGTCGCATTTACAGAGTCCTCGTCCCCACAAGTGACCCTATTCTGGAAACTACACCCCTAAAGGAATCTAACAAGGGGTTCAGTGAGGATTTGGACCCCACTGGTGACGGGCACATTTGTGCAGTGAAAGTGAAAGAATAAAACTTTTCACTTTCACGTCACATTGTTCCACATTTGTGCTAGTGGGGTCCATATCCTCACTGCACCCCTTGTTAGATTCCTTGAGGGGTGTAGTTCCCAGAATGGGGTCACTTGTGGGGGGTGTCCAGTGTTTTGGCAGCACGAGGGCTTTGTAAATGCGATATGGCCCTTGAAATCCTTGAAATGACGAAATATAACGGAGGCGTTGAAATTCACTAGGCGCTCCTTTGTATCTGAGGCTTGTGGTTGAGTCAAATAGCGCAATAGGGCCACATGTGGGGTATTTCTATAAACTGCAGAAACGGGGCAATAATTATTGGGGTGCATTTCTCTGGTAATAGGTTTATAATTATGAAAAATATTGGATTACAATAAAATCTCTGCACAGAAAATTAAAATTTTCAAATTTCTTACACACTTAGCTTTTATTTCTGTGACTCCCCTAAAGGGTTAAAACACTTTCTGGATATGCTTTTGCAGAGTGTGGGGGGTGCAGTTTCTGAAATGGGGTGCTTTGTGGGGCTTTCTAACATACAGGCCCCTCAAATACACTTTAAACCTGAACAGGTCCCTAAAAATATCTGATTTTGAAATTTTACTGAAAATTTGGAAATTTGCTGCTAATGTTTTAAGCTTCCTATTGTCTAAAAAAATGAAAGATTGTTTAATAAATGCCGCCAACATAAAGTAGACATGTTGCTAATGCTATTTAATATATAATGTATGTGGTATAACCACTTTCTGTAAACGCAAAAAAGTTTCAAAGTTGGAAAAATGCAGTTTTTCACATTTTTTCACATTATTTGGGGTTTTTTCATAAAGATTCGTTATGAGTATTGACTCCAATTTACCAGAAATGTAAAGTACAATATGTCACGAGAAAACAATCTCAGAATCAGCCGTATAGGTAAAAGCATCCCGAAGTTATTAATGACTAAAGTGACACAGGTCATATTGATAAAATTTGTCTCTGTCATTAACGCCATTTCAGGCTCTGTCCTTAAGGGGTTAAGAGCGAAATGGGTCCCTTTAAGAGCGACCTGGGTCCCTTTAAGAGCGAAATATGTCCCTTTAAGAGCAGAATCGGTCCCTTTAAGAGCGACCTGGGTCCCTTTAAGAGCGAAATATGTCCCTTTAAGAGCTAAATGGGTCCCTTTAAGAGCGACTTGGGTCCCTTTATGAGCGAAATGATTCCCTTTAAAGAGCGACCTGGGATCCATGTAGCTCTTAAAGGGACGGGACCCAAGTCACTCTTAAAGGGACCCAAGTCGCTCTTAAAGGTATGGGACCCAAGTCACTCTTATAGGGAAGTCACTGGTAAAGGGGCGCTCTTTTCAAGCACTATGTATTTTCCTGGAAATGCAAATCTAGTTTTTCTAGTATTGTTCATAGTGTAATTTGCAAATGAATGTGAGAAGTGATAGTTGGCTCCATCCTAGGTGTTGTGTGACATTGTGTATTTTTAGGAGAGGTGCTGTTTCTGGAAGAAAGCGGACATGTTTTTCTAAGCCTGGATAAGACTTTAGTCGCCTTCTGACATGATTTGCTCCCCTTAAAGCACTGCACTTGTCTGGATATTCTGATATCTATCTATCTGAGTTTTTATGAGAGAGAAAAGAAGTAGATTTAGAGCCCTTTCTACTGGGTGCCTTACTTAGTCTGGCCTCTCCCCATTGACCTTTCTGGCACGGGAGACCCCACCAGGAGCAATAACTCCAGCCAGCTTAGCTCAATGGATCACTAAGGCACGCAAGCTCCCTCACCACGTCAAGGTGAAGGCACAAAGAGGGAGCCCTCCCACCCTCCCACAAGCTCTACAAAGTCTTACGTAGCTTGTGCTTCACCAGAATCTGGTGGTTTTAGTTAAGTTTAAGTTTAGTTGCTTTAGTTGGTTTAAGTCTTGTCTAGTTAAGCTTTAAGTCCGATGCTTAAGTTAAGTTAAGATTAAGTTGTTAAAATTTAGATTGGAGCAGAGATGAGTAGAGGTGATGCTCTACATGTAGATATCGTCATCATCATTATCAGCATCTTCTTTGTCAGTAATGACGGGATGATATTGATTTGACCACTCCGGGCACACAAAGCTGAACTTTTTAAAGATTTGCTGATCTTCAGGTTTGATGACGTTTGGTGGTTCAGCAAATGTCATAGGTTCTTCAGCATTGAGGTCAACAGAGGATGTCATCATGATTGCTGGTGGAACAATTCTCCTGGCTTCCACGTCCTCCCAATTGATATCCGAGAAGAATGGATGGCTCCTGATGTCCTCTTTGACTCCCAGCCGCTCGAACTGGTCTTTACGCAGCAGGCTTTTTAAGATGGTAACTGCGTCGTCAGTAAGGGACTTTGGGTATTCTGGAGTATGACAGAGGACAGAGATTTCTGTTTCGGTCTGGTTTCTTCCATAAAATGGACGCTTGAAGGTCAAGAGATTGTAGAGGATGACGCCAATGGCGAAATAGTCGACTCCTCTCCCATGTAGCTGGCGTTTTATCATCTCTGGGGCTGCATATCCTGGTGTACCTCCGCACACAGTTCTGGTCAGGCTATACGCATTTGTCACAGCAAAGCCGAAATCTGTTATTTTTAGGTGGCCTTCTCTGGTGAGAAGTATATTTTCTGGCTTCAGGTCCCGATGGATAATATTTCTTCTGTGCAGGAACTCTGTGCCACATACCACTTCGGCTGTGATGAACTTTACTGTGTCGGTATCAAGAGGCGAGTGCTTTTTGACAAATTCAAACAGGTCCCCTCCGGTGGCCAGTTCCATCACATAACAGGCAAAGTTCGGTGTGTGAAAGGCGGCCAAGCCATGGATCAAGTATGGGCTTTCATGAGTTAGTTGCAGAATATGGCGTTCTTTAAAGCTGACATGCCTCTTCTCTGTCACTTTAATGGCAACACATTCAGTGCGGATGATGTCTTTTGCCAAGAGGACTTTACCGAAGGTTCCTTCTCCCAGTGAATTGTAGAAGGTGAAGCAGTCCAATGTTAGGGGGACTGTAACAGGTGAGGTCTCTTTAGAGTTGTCAGGGTCTTCTTTGGATGACGGATTCCTGATGTTACTGGGTCCTGGCATTTCACAGGAACTTTCTTCATTGAGTTTAGATGTTCCTCTCCATTTTGACTTAGTGATCCATTCCCAACATTTTTGCAGTTGGGCTAAGAACGGGATCTTGGCACTTTTCTTGGCTTCGTGGTCCTTCTTCGGTCCGTCGTGGTCCTTCTTCGGTCCGTCGTGGTCCTTCTTCGGTCCGTCGTGGTCCTTCTTCGGTCCTTCCTCTTTGGTCTCCTGTTGATGCTTCTCTTCATATCGTGCCATATAGTGCTGGGCATACAGGAACTCCACGCTATGAATCCGGTCACACAATTCCTGATATTCTTCTTCCATGGCTATTTGGCCCACATAGTGCAAGGCACATATGTCATCCATGTTGTTGGTTTGATCACACCATCGTTGGTAGTCCTCTAACGTGGCTTCTTGTTCAGCGTAGTATAGGGCCCTCACGTCATCCAGGTTGTGGTACTGGTCACACAGTAGTTGGTGCTCCTGCAGTATGGCTTCCTGTATACGGCTATCCTTCCTGCATGCTGGCCCCTCTCCTTCCTTCTCATGTGATGTTCTGTTATCTGTTACAAAGGAAAAGGATAGATGTGTGAATTAATAGAAAGAGGTCATATAGGGCATATAGCAGGCTTATTGTTACAGAGTGGACACAGAGAGGTAATAATACTACAGAGGGGGCAAAGAGGGGTCCTAATTTCACTGAGGGGATGCAGCATGTCATAATACTACAAAGGGGGCACAGAGGAGATTGTATAGTACAGAGGGGGCTCCGAAGCATCCTATTATTACAGAGGGGGCAGAGACAGCTTTACTACTACACAGAAGGTATAGTGGATCCAAATATCAAAGAGGGGCCCTAGTACTAAAGAGGGGACACAGAGGCATTGTTATAATACAGGTCCATCCTAATAACACAGAGGGGGCAAAACAGGTCCCAGTGCTATAAAGGGGGCACAGAGGGGTTATTATACCTCCCAGAGATATATATTAGTGGTATAGGGTTACAGAAAGTTCTTATGTTACAGAGGAGGCACAATGGCTCCTCATATTACATGGGGGGGGGGGGCACGTAGGGTGTCCTAATACTGTAGATGGAGAACAGGGAATCCTAATACTACAGAAGGCTCACAGAGGGTCCACACACTACACAGGTGGTTCAGAGGTTCCTACGTCTACAAGTGGGTGATGGGGTTAGTGATGCTACAGAGAGGGAAAGCGGAAAACATTGCAGATGGGTGTGAAATTCAGTCCCTAGTTTCTGGCCATATGGCATGTACTGCCGCTTTAATGCTCTTTTGTGACCGAGAAAACCACAATGAATGTACACTGCAATACATTACTTTTACTATACATATATTATTATAGTATTGCAGTATATTGTACTAGCTGTGTCTGTTGGGAATGGAAAGTGGAATCTGATTGGTTGCTAGGGGCAACTGAGACAGTATCACTTTCCACCATGTTTGATAAATCTCCCCCAATGTTCTTTATCCTGTATGGTGAACGTGGGGCACGAAAATATCACACATCCCACAATAAAAGTGAAAAATGATGATAAACTCCCATGGACAGCGGCTTCAGTTTATATTCCTGGGATATAAAAGATGGCCGCCTGCCTCACGCATCCCTAGGAAGACGAGTAAAACTGATCAACAAGGCCCCAAATACTAAAATTACCTAATGGGGTGGGGACAACAAAGGTGAGTGGTTCACAGGACACCATGCAGCTTACAGCCACTACTGGAGGGGGTAACTACTGTGTGGGGGCGCTATTCCCATGAATCAGCCCCACTGTGTGTGTTCTATGGAGTCCTAAGGATACATGTACAATTCCAGTTGTTGGTCCTACCTGTGGCGTCCATCAGAGGGATGATGATGCTGTGGCTGGAAGATTTCCTCTTCTTACATGTCATCCGGGCCCAGGCACTTTGCAGGCAGGCTAAGACACGGTTCTTTCTTGGCTTCTTGGTTGTAGTTGGCTGCTCCTGACCGTCATCATCATCATCTCCTCTGTCCTTGTCTCTCCTCTCGTCCTCTCCATAATTCTTCTCCTTCTCTTCTGTGTCTCCTTCTAGATGATTCCTCTTGTTTTTTGCCTTCATTTTAAGTTGTGGTCAAATCTATATCGATGATCCAATCCAAGTGATGATATCAGTAAGTGAGAGCGATCCCTCCCATGTATCTCTGCTGAGCGGCAGTTATCAACTGATGGAATGTTACCTGTGCAGCTAGGTGTACACTGTCTGTGTGATGTCATAGCCTTTCCTTTGTGATGTCATAGCCTTTCCTTTGTGATGTCATCACCCTTTCCTTTTGGTGTCATCGGCTTTCCTTTGTGATGTCAGTGATCAACAGAGTTCCATAGTCTTGTGAGTGAGAAAAGAAATGCACCAACAATATGTGGATAATGTGTATAGATAGATAGATAGATAGATAGATATTCTACTATTGGAAAAGAAAAAAATTGATTTGTTCTACATAAAAATAAAGAGGTTCTGTCTCGGTATCATGTTACATAATCTTATTGTATAAATGGCCGAAGCAGAAATAGGCCAATAGAATTTGGTTACCCGCTGTTCTCATGTATTTTGTGAAGTTATTAAAAATATTAAAATCAGGCATTTTTGTTAGAAGTTTTATATTAAGATATATAAAGATTTTTTTCTGCCAATTAATCCCATTTTACTGAGACTGTTCTTCTTACTGACCCCCTATTTATATATACACAATGATGGGGGGCTGCGCTGTGAGTCTCTGTAAATCTTTTACTTACAAACAAATTATTACAACAATTATAATAACAACAATAATATATATACCGTATAGCTGTAGGGTGTAGAGACAGTATATACAAGTCCACCCAGGCATTAGCTGCTCCAGCCTCATTCTCCCCATACACATCAGTGTAATAACAGCCACATGTGCAAACCACAACCACACTAATAACCCTCCTAACCTCATCTGTGCACAATACCCAACATCACATATACTAACCCCCTGGGCTGCTGGTATCGTCTCACACCAAATAACTGTGCCCACACCCAACACCACACACTAATATACAATAGTGTAGTGCTGTGTGTTACATAGGAGAGTTAGATACAGCAACTCATCTGAGTGTATCACACCAGAGGCCGTCTGGCTTCCCTCATACTCAGTGACGGACATATCACTTGTGCAGCCGCTACGGCTGCACAGGGGCCCCGGGCAACACAGGGGCCCGCCAGGCTTAGACTATGAGCCTCAGCCTAGCGGGCCCCTCCACTGCCCAGTCTGCCCAGGGCATACATACTGATGTTATATATATACAGTGCACAGTACCACTTCTCCTGCCCTGTAAGCTGGGTGTAACCCTCAGTATATATACACACAGTGCACAGTACCACTTCTCCTGTCCTGTATGCTGTGTGTAACCCTCAGTATATACACACAGTGCACAGTATCACTTCTCCTGTCCTGTATGCTGGGTGTTATCCTCAGTATATATATATATATATATATATATATATACACAGTGCATAGTACCACTTCTTCTGTCCTGTATGCTGGGTGAAAAACATGGAGAACAAATGAAGCAAACATTCAGAAACAGCAGAATCTGTGATATTATAAGTTACAGTACAGTAATGGAAAGGATGGGAAACACAAGGGCGGACAGAGACTGCAGAGAGCATGAAGGAATGAGCAGGCACATACATGCAGCACTCTATGTCTGGGAAGAGAGGGGTTACAGCTATGGAGAGATTCAGGGGCGTAACTAGAAATGGCTGGGCCCCATAGCAAACTTTTGATTGGGGCCCCCCCGCCCCACCCCCTCTCGATCGACCACTATGCCATCAACACACTCAGCTCTACACAGGCTCTGTACACCATATAAATTACAGTACAGTTACATCAGGTGACTTACAGGAGACGTCTTCTCTGATCAGAGTTTTTTCCTTTTCATTTTCTTTTCCATCTGCCCTGGGCCGTTATGAGAACTTCTCCGAGCCACGAATCCACAGAATCTGCCAGACAGACATATTAGGCTCCACACTCTGTCACCATCCTCATCTCTACCAACTGCACATCTGTATTGGCCCCTTTACACCCACATTTAGTGGGTAGGCTGACCCATTTTAGTATATGGCCCTCCTCTCTGTCGCCCCTCCTTATAGATAGCTTCCTTATGTTGCCCCCCCCCGCTGTCCCCCTTATAGATGCCCCCCCATGTTGTCCCCTTATAGATGGTCCCCTATGTTGTCCCCTTATAGATGGTCCCCTATGTTGCCCCCCTTATAGATGGCCCCCTCTTCCCCTATATTGTCCCCTTATAGATGGCCCCCTTTCCCCCTTTATTGTCCCCTTATAGATGTTCCCCTCTCCCCCAATGTTGTACGTTTATATCCCCCTCTCCCCCTATGTTGTCCCCCTCTCCCCCTATGTTCTCCCCTTATAGATGGCCTGCTCTCCCCCTATGGTGTATAGATGCCCCCCCCCCCCTTCCTTATAGATGTCCCCCCCTTCCTTATAGACGGTCTCTCTCTCCCCCCTCCCTTATAGATGCCCCCCTCTCCCCCCCCTTCCTTATAGATGCCCCCCTCTCCCCCCTCCCTTATAGATGCCCCCCTCTCCCCCCCTTCCTTATAGATGCCCCCCTCTCCCCCCCTTCCTTATAGATGTCCCCCTCCCCCCTTCCTTATAGATGCTCCCTTCTCTTCTAGATGCCCCCTTCTCTTCTCCCCCCATTCCTTATAGATGCCCCCTTCTCTTCTCCCCCCCCCTTCCTTATAGATGCCCCCTTCTCTTCCCCCCCTTCCTTATAGATGCCCCCTTCTCTCCCCCCTTCCTTATAGATGCCCCCTTCTCTCCCCCCCCCTTCCTTATAGATGCCCCCTTCTCTTCTCCCCCCCTTCCTTATAGATGCCCCCTTCTCTTCTCCCCCCTCCTTCCTTATAGATGCCCCCTTCTCTTCCCCCCCCATTCCTTATAGATGCCCCCTTCTCTTCTCCCCCCCCTTCCTTATAGATGCCCCCTTCTCTCCCCCCCCTTCCTTATAGATGCCCCCTTCTCTTCTCCCCCCCCTTCCTTATAGATGCCCCCTTCTCTTCCCCACCCCTTCCTTATAGATGCCCCCTTCTCTTCTCCCCCCTTCCTTATAGATGCCCCCTTCTCTTCTCCCCCCTTCCTTATAGATGCCCCCTTCTCTTCCCCCCCTTCCTTATAGATGCCCCCTCCTCTTCTCCCCCCCCTTCCTTATAGATGCCCCCTTCTCTTCCCCCCCTTCCTTATAGATGCCCCCTTCTCTTCTCCCCCCTTCCTTATAGATGCCCCCTTCTCTTCCCTACCCCTTCCTTATAGATGCCACCTTCTCTTCTCCCCCCTTCCTTATAGATGCCCCCTCCTCTTCCCCCCCCCTTCCTTATAGATGCCCCCTTGTCTCCTCCCCCCCTTCCTTATAGATGCCCCCTTCTCTTCTCCCCCCCTTCCTTATAGATGCCCCCTTCTCTTCACCCCCCCCTTCCTTATAGATGCCCCCTTCTCTCCCCCCCTTCCTTATAGATGCCCCCTTCTCTTCTCCCCCTTCCTTATAGATGCCCCCTTCTCTCCCCCCCCTTCCTTATAGATGCCCCCTTCTCTCCCCCCCTTCCTTATAGATGCCCCCTTCTCTTCTCCCCCTTCCTTATAGATGCCCCCTTCTCTCCCCCCCTTCCTTATAGATGCCCCCTTCTCCCCCCCTTCCTTATAGATGCCCCCTCCTCTTCTCCCCCCCTTCCTTATAGATGCCCCCTTCTCTCCCCCCCCTTCCTTATAGATGCCCCCTTCTCTCCCCCTTCCTTATAGATGCCCCCTTCTCTTCTCCCCCCTTCCTTATAGATGCCCCCTTCTCTTCCCCCCCCCTTTCCTTATAGATGCCCCCTTCTCTTATCCCCCCCTTCCTTATAGATGCCCCCTTCTCCCCCCCCTTCCTTATAGATGCCCCCTTCTCCCCCCCTTTCTTATAGTTGCCCCCTTCTCCCCCCTTCCTTATAGATGCCCCCTTCTCCCCCCCTTCCTTATAGATGCCCCCTTCTCCCCCCCCCCCCTTCCTTACAGATGCCCCCTTCTCTTCTCCCCCCCCCTTCCTTATAGATGCCCCCTTCTCTTCTCCCCCCCCTTCCTTATAGATGCCCCCTTCTCCCCCCCTTCCTTATAGATGCCCCCTTCTCCCCACCCTTTCTTATAGATGCCCCCTTCTCTTCCCCCCCCTTCCTTATAGATGCCCCCTTCTCTTCTCCCCCCCTTCCTTATAGATGCCCCCTTCTCTTCTCCCCCCTTCCTTATAGATGCCCCCTTCTCCCCCCCTTCCTTATAGATGCCCCCTTCTCTTCTCCCCCCCTTCCTTATAGATGCCCCCTTCTCTTCTCCCCCCTTCCTTATAGATGCCCCCTTCTCCCCCCCCTTGCTTATAGATGCCCCCTTCTCTTCTCCCCCCCCCTTCCTTATAGATGCCCCCTTCTCTTCTCCTGCCCCTTCCTTATAGATGCCCCCTTCTCTTCTCCCCCCCTACCTTATAGATGCCCCCTTCCTTATAGATGCCCCCTTCTCTTCCCCCCCCTTGCTTATAGATGCCCCCTTCTCTTCCCCCCCCTCCTTATAGATGCCCCCTTTTCTTCTCCCCCCCTTCCTTATAGATGCCCCCTTCTCTTCTCCCCCCCCCCCTTCCTTATAGATGCCCCCTTCTCCCCCCCCCCGTCCGAGGACAGCAAGTTTAAAAAAAAGAAAAAAACTCACCTAACAACACGCTCCCCCATCGAGCCTTTTTCCTGTCACCCCCTGTCTGATGCGCGGCTGCCGTCTGATGCCGCGTCCTAGCCCCGGCAGCGCGCGTATCATAGAGTTCTGTGTGGGCCTGTGGCCGCGACTTCTGGCAAACGTCTCTGTGCCGGAAGTCGCGGCCGCAGCACAAGCCCACACAGAACTCTATGATACGCGCGCTCCCGGGGCTAGGACGCGGCATCAGACGGCAGCCGCGCATCAGACAGGGGGTGACAGGAGCGCTGTCAGTCGGTCCCGTGCTCATCCTGGCCCAGTGACTCCTTTTCCCTATGGTTGGGGAAAGGAGTCTCCGGGTCGGGAGGAGCACGGGACTGGCCCCCGGCTACAGCACCCAGGAGGCATGCTCAGCCGCCGGGTGCTGCAGGATATGTAAGCTCCAGGGGCCCACGTCACGGGCCCCCTGATGCGGCGGGGCCCCGTAGCAGCTGCTACGGTGGTAGTTCCGCCAGTGGAGAAATTACCTCCACCGTCCTGTCCCCTGATGTGAGCCCCAGCCTGAAGTGGATCTGCTATGATTTGGAAGGTGAGGGAGACTTCCTGGGTCAGAGTACAGGGCTGTAGACCCCGCTATGTAGACCATGCCCCTCCCCCACTCCCCCTCCCACCCAGTACAGGGAGCTCTTAAACCAAAGCAATGCTCTTAAACCAAGTCACAATTTTGAAAAACTGTGAGCTCTTAAACCAAGTTACTCTTAAACCAAGCAACCACTGTGTGTGTATATATATATATATATGCAGTGCACAGTACCACTTCTCCTGCCCTTTATGCTGGGTGTAATCCTCAGTATATATATATATATATTGTGGACATGTCACAGGAAAGGTGTTCGAGGGGAGGTACATCTCACCCAGGCTTCGGCACATGGTGAGGTGGTAAATCCGGGAAAGATCTTTTACTCAGCAGTATTATGCTGCTGAGTTGTTCTTTACATTTTCCGGGCCGGATTTACTGGAATGGTGGGTAGGTTGGTAGTGGGACCTGCCATTCCCTTCCCCCCGATCCAGTTCGGTTGTTGCAGTCAGGTGTGCCCTGATTAGCCTGCAACAAGTCAAAAGCTCCACAGAGCTACAGGGGATTGCTCTCAGCCAGGGTGAACAGCCTGCATGCTGTGTTTCCTGGGAGCAAGGAGTACTAACACTGCTGGGGTCTATTCACACCCTGCGATACCGCCTCTGGAAGTGTCAGATAGGTGACCTGTGTTAGTAAGTGCCCAGACGGGCAAGACCTTTTTTTGTTTGTTCTGTTTTCAAGCGTGGTATTGCTCTATTTACGTTTAATGGACTGTTTATGCCGCTAATAAACGCCAAGTTGACCTTTTATAAACTCAAAGCCTGATGTGAACTGTGTCCACACACACCATCCCCCGGGAAGATCCCTACAATATATATATATATATATATATATATATATATATATACAGTGCACAGTACCACTTCTCCTGTCCTGTATGCTGGGTGTAACCCTCAGTATATATACAGTGCACAGTACCACTTCTCCTGTCCTGTATGCTGGGTGTAATCCTCAGTATATATACACAGTGCACAGTACCACTTCTCCTGTCCTGTATGCTGGGTGTATCCTCAGTATATATATATATACAGTGCACAGTACCACTTCTCCTGTCCTGTATGCTGGGTATAATCCTTAGTATATATATACAGTGCACAGTACCACTTCTCCTGTCCTGTATGCTGGGTATAATCCTTAGTATATATATACACAGTGCACAGTACCACTTCTCCTGTCCTGTATGCTGGGTGTAATCCTCAGTATATATATATACAGTGCACAGTACCACTTCTCCTGTCCTGTATGCTGGGTGTAATCCTCAGTATATATACACAGTGCACAGTACCACTTCTCCTGTCCTGTATGCTGGGTGTATCCTCAGTATATATATATATATACAGTGCACAGTACCACTTCTCCTGTCCTGTATGCTGGGTATAATCCTTAGTATATATATACAGTGCACAGTACCACTTCTCCTGTCCTGTATGCTGGGTATAATCCTTAGTATATATATACACAGTGCACAGTACCACTTCTCCTGTCCTGTATGCTGGGTGTAATCCTCAGTATATATATATATACAGTGCACAGTACCACTTCTCCTGTCCTGTATGCTGGGTGTAATCCTCAGTATATATACACAGTGCACAGTACCACTTCTCCTGTCCTGTATGCTGGGTGTATCCTCAGTATATATATATATACAGTGCACAGTACCACTTCTCCTGTCCTGTATGCTGGGTATAATCCTTAGTATATATATACAGTGCACAGTACCACTTCTCCTGTCCTGTATGCTGGGTGTAACCCTCAGTATATATACACACAGTGCACAGTACCACTTCTCCTGTCCTGTATGCTGGGTGTAATCCTCAGTATATATATATATATATATATATATATATATATATATATATATATATATATATATATACAGTGCATAGTACCACTTCTCCTGTCCTGTATGCTGGGTGTAATCCTCAGTATATATATATATATATATATATATATATATATATATATATATATATATACACAGTGCACAGTACCACTTCTCCTGCCCTGTATGCTGGGTGTTATCCTTAGTATATATATATATATACAGTGCACAGTACCACTTCGCCTGTCCTGTATGCTGGGTATAATCCTTAGTATATATATATATACAGTGCACAGTACCACTTCTCCTGTCCTGTATGCTGGGTGTAATCCTCAGTAGCTGCTCTTATTCTGTTTATAGGGACACTGACGTTAGATAAATATTTTTATTTGTTTATTTCTTTACATTTTTATATAGGACATTACTGCATGATATTTGGACCTAAGAAAATCTCCAGCTTCTCACCAAGTGTACAGAGAGGAAAGTGACAGAAGACGCTGAATGTGAGTCTATAGAGATCGGCTTTGTAGGGCAGAGGTTATCATAGGTTGTCAGTTTGTCATAATTTCTTGTACAGAATGTTATAGTGTATTATATGCTGGGTGTAATCCCCCGTATCTGCTCTCATTCTGTATATATGTTTTTACTTGGTTTGCTTATGGGGGGACAGGCAAATTTTGGTATGGTGTGGGGGGGCCATTTTTTGTTTTCACATTTCATTGATTTTCACACTTTTGATTCAAGCACTGACACTTTGGTCCATCATGTTCTCATGAAATGTTGTTGTTCATATGGTCGTGTTCTAATTTGTCATTAATTTATCACTTCTATTCAGATATACTCTTTTATTTTTATTACTGCACATTCTTATTATAATATTTTTGTCATTTGCATTTTTGCTCAATGATGCCCGGTCACTTTACATATTCTTTCCTCATTCTATTCATACACTTTCATTCTTTTGCACGTATACACTTTACTGTGCACTCCGTAGCACTAAGGCCTTATGCACACGTCCCGTAATTTACGGATCCGTATTTACGGATCCAAGTTAGTGCACATTGAAGTCTATTGGGCTATTCACACTTTCAGTAGCAGAAATGGATGAAAATCTATCCTGAAAAAAAAAGGACATGTCCTAGTGCGGACCCGGTGCGGACCCATTTTTTTTTTTTTTGCGGATCCTCTCATTGAAATCAATTGGTTACAGATTGTTTACGGATTGTAACATGTTGGCAGCCATATTTCCGAAAAAAAATACAGATGAAATGCATTGAAGAGCAGTGAGTAGTAAAAAATTTTCTCACGGGTTGTTTTAGGACCAGAAAAAAATACTGAACGTGTGCATACAGCCTAAGGCTATGTTCACACTGCGTATATGTCCGGCCGCATATTTCCGCGGCCGGACATATACGTGTTAAACTCCGGCCGGGGATTTGCGCTACTTGCGGCCGGCTACCTACGGAGCGCGAACTTACGCCCGCTGTCTACTTACGCTTCCCGAGCGCCCTACGTAGCGATCTGACAACGGTCTTTTACTTGGGAATCTTCGCCTAGCCCCGGACACCCCACAGAACCTTTTGGATCGGCACAAAAAGCTGCAAAAAAGAAGAAATCACCACTACGTACGGGACCGCATGTTACACTACGGACGTAAGTTACGGCATTTTTGTCCTCAAACAACGGTCTGGCTCATTTCTTATGGCGCCGCGTACGATCCTCGCGTAAGTTCTTACGTAGTGTGAACTGTGTGGCCGTAGATTGTATACTTTCCATTGTACGCAAACTACGTAAATCCCCGGCAGCTTATTCACGGTACGTGCTACGTCCGGAGACTTACGTAGTGTGAGCATAGCCTTACACTTTATTGAGTTTAACATCCATCTATTATCATGCACTTTATTGTTTTTTTATATATTTTACATGTGCATTTTATGTGTTAAAGGGAACCTGTCACCCCCGTGCCGGGGTGACAGGCTCCCGACCCCCCGGTAGAGCCCCCTATACTCACCTAATCCCGCCGGGTCCCGCTTCTGGAGGTGGTCGGGTGATGAAGATCTCAGCCGCTGCAGCCCGGCGCGCGCGCTGAGAGATGAGTCCAACACCCATAGAGAATGACAGGAGAGTCCAGCGCTCCGTCATTCTTTATGAGCGTTGGACTCATCTCTCAGCGTGCGCGCCGGGCTGCAGTGGCTGAGATCTTCATCACCCGACCACCTCCAGAAGCGGGATTAGGTAAGTATAGGGGGGTCGGGAGCCTGTCACCCCGGAGGTGGTGTGACGCTTCCTTCATGCCAGGTTACCGTCCTCGGCTCCCTGGCAACGCGGCGTGATGACGTGCGGGCCACCTGACGTGGTTGCGCTGCTGCACCAGGAAGCGGAGCATGTGACTGGTTAGGGGGAGGCGTCTATACACCAGAACTCCGGCTAGCTATGGTGTATTTAAGGACAGGGACAAGGGAAAATGCCAGCCTCCTGGAAAAAGCTAGACCCGAAACGGGCGTTGGAGGAGCGGCACATATCCACCTCGCAGGTAGTGTTATTTCTATTACTTCATCTCCCTCTCCGGTGCTTACTAGGCCACTGGGCTCTGTGCAATTGGTTTGACTATACCAGTTACTGGAGGGTTAGTGCAATGGCAACTACTGACACAGGTGTGGTGTTATTTGTATATTCCTTTACATTGCTCTTTATGTATTTATAATTCTTATTTCCTGTGGGGTGTGATTGCCCATATGCATGGCTATGAGATCATCTTTTAATACGTGTGTTATGTATTTTTAATGGATTCCTTTATAAAGATTATGTCTTTTGATTGAAAATTTGTCCTTGTGTTCGGAGGTTTTAGATTTTGGCTTTGGACAGGCTACATTTGGTCTATATTGGAATTTAGCTCTGCTGATTAAGCCTCCCTGTGGCAGATTTAACCAGCGGAGTGCCGATCGGACCGCACGGAGGAGGGTAAGAGACCTCCGGCGGTCCGCTAAAACAACTGGGACCCCCACAGTCTCACTGTGGGGGTCCTGATCAGTAAGTGACAGGGGACTCCCCCCGTCACTTACACTTAAATGCGGTTTAAGGGGTTAATGAAGGGGTGAACGCTGCAGTCTGCCATTAAGGGTGAGGGCCCAGGCTGCTCACTACAGCCGGTCCCCACCTGCTATGAAGCGTACTCCGCTCCGTTTTCCTCTCTGAAAAGCGCTATATGCATATGGCATTTTTTAGTGGACCTGAAGACTTCCATTGAAGTCTATGGAAGAAAAATGCCAGTTTGCTGAAAGAACGACAAACCCTCAAAAGTTGGACAAAATTGACTATACGTTATTCTGACCCTCTTCCTCCCCCATGGTAATACAGATGACTTGTTCTAAATAGTTTCCTCCCTTTCTTATAAGATTTACTTGGACTGTAATAGTCGTTCTTCCTTCTTGTACAAATTGTTAGTAAAATATCACTGAGAGAGGAAGTAATGGCTACTTCCCTGTGTGAGTTCTCTGATGATTCACAACAGCTGATTTCTGATTAAAATATCTGTCACATTCTAAACATAAAATGGCTTCTCCCCTGTGTGAATTCTCTGATGTCTAACAGCGTCTGACTGCTGAAAACAATTCCTACATACTAAACATGACAATGGCTTCTCTTTACATTTTCTACATTCTGGGCATCAAAACAACTTCTCTCCTGTGTGAGTTGTTTAACCCTTTGAGGACCAGGCCCAAAATGACCCAGTGGACCGCGCAAATTTTGATCTTAGTGTTTTCATTTTTCCCTCCCCCCTTTCTAAGAGCTCTAGCACTCTGTTTTCTATCTACAAGCCATGTAAGTGCTTGTTTTTTACAGGAATAGTTGTACTTTGTAATGGCATCTTTCATTTTACCATAACATGTATGATGGAATTCCAAATATATTATTTATGAAGATATAAATAGGTGAAATCGAAAAAAAGAATGCAATACGGTAACGTTTGGGGGGTTCCTGTGTCTACGTAATGCACTATATGGTAACAGCAACATGATACTAATACTCTATAGGTCAGTCCGAACACAACCATATGCAGGTTACACAGATTCTCTAATGTTATATATGTATTTTTTTTATGAAATCCTTTTTTTTGGCAATTAATTATTAATAAAATGGGCCTATTGTGACGCTTATAACGGTTTTATTTTTTCACCTACGGGGCTGTATGGGGTGTCATTTTTTCCGCCATGATCTCTAGTTTTTATTAATACCATATTTGTGAAGATCGGACGTTTTGATCACTTTTTATAGATTTTTTTTTAATATATAATGTAACATAAAATCGGTAATCTGCGCACTTTTTTCCCTCTTTTCGTGTACACCGTTCACCGATCACAATGACGCTTGTTATATTTTAATAGATCGGACAATTACGCACGCTACGGTATATTATATGTTGATCTATTTATTTTTATATGTTTTATTTATATAATAGGAAATGGGGGTGATTTTAACTTTTATTGGGGGAGGGGCTTTGGGGTAGTGTAATAGTGTTTTGAACTTTTTTTTTCTTTACACATTTGAAGTCCCTTTGGGGGACTTTTACATTCACTAGTTTGATTTCTACACTGATGAATGCTATGCCATAGGCATAGCATTGATCAGTGTTATCGGCGCTCTGCTCATTGAGCCTGCCTGTGCAGGCTCAGTGTAGCAGATCGCCGATCGGACCGCACGGAGGCAGGTGAGAGACCTCCGGCGGTCCGTTTCAATGATCGGGACCCCCGCAGTCACACTGCGGGGGTCCCGATCGGTAAGTGACAGGGGACTCCCCCTGTCACTTACACTTAAGTCGCGGCGTTTAAGGGGTTAACGACACGCGGCAGCGTGATCGCTGCAGCGTGTCATTAGCGGTGAGGTCCCGGCTGCTCACTGCAGCCGGCCCCCACCTCCTATGAAGCGCGCTCCGCTCCAGAGCACGCTTCATAGCGGGAGAAACACCCAGGACGTAGAGTTACGTCATGGGTCGTCTGGGGACAGACTTCCATGACGTAACCCTACGTCCAGGGTCGTCTAAAGGGTTAATGTTGAACAAGATGCGGGGGGCCTTTTCGGCATGCCTGTACCCCTGGCTGATGAGCGGGGAGGGGGGGGGGCTTGTGGCTGTGGCCAGTGAGTTCCAGGGGGGAAGGGGCGGGTTTGGGTGAGGGTCTGAGGATGCTGGGCCACGACTGATGAGCTGGGGGAGGGGGAGAGCGAGATGCCGGGTGGCTGATACACGCTGGGGAGGAGGGAGGGTGTCGGGATGCCGGGCTGTGACATGTCAATTCTTTCGACGGAACGCGTAATCCGCCCGTGCACAGAACAGTGCCTATGGCACCGGCGGAAAAGCGTGCCGCCGCATGCGGGGACGAGCGACGGAATATGCCGCGGGTTATACGTGGCAATTCCGTAGTGTGCACGCAGCCTAAGTGCACTGATCACTCATTGATCTATGCTGTATATACTTATACAGCAAAGATCAATGAGATAGGCACTCGTTTGCTTTCGGCTGCTGCAGCCAAAAACAAATGAGTGCCGAGTCGGGATCAGCGCCATCTTGGCGGAGACCCCGGATGGCACCACAGACGGAGATCACTACTCCGTGACAACGTCCCGGGGGAGCGATCTCCGCCACTAGACACCAGGGAAGCGCTGGATCCAGTAATCGGATGCAGCTGTCATCTTTGACAGCTGCATCTGATTACCTTAGCGGGCACGGCGATCGGACCGTGCCCGCTAATAGCCGTGGCCCCAAGCTACATGAGGCACCCGGGACCGCGGCGGCCCCCAGCGTGTGGACGTACAGTTACGTCTTCGTGGGGGAAAGGGTTAAAGTATTGTATTGCCCCCTAAAAGTTATACAAATCACAATATCAAATATTCATAAAATGGGAAAATAGAGGTGATTTAGCAGAGGGAATTTTTTTTTTTTTTAAACATACACATTAATTTGAAGTCCCCCTGGAGGACTTCTAATACAACTACACTGATCTCTCATAGAGATTAGTGTAGTATATTTAATAGAGCACTGATCCATTAGTAGTAGTTTATATCGTATATAGTGTGTATAGTATGTGCTGTACTGAATGCTCTATGTAGTGTATATAGTATGTGCTATACTGTATGCTGTATGTAGTGTATACATACCTCCCAACTTTTGCAAAGAGCAAAGAGGGACATGTGCGCCGCGGTCCCAATAGCCACGCCCCCATAGCGACCCTCCATAGCCACACCCCCATAGCAACCCTCCATAGCCACGCCCCTATATCAACCCTCCATAGCCACTCCCCTACAGTCACCACATGCTGCTGACTGAATAGTGCCCTATACAGTATCCAATCCCGCCAAAAATGCCCTATATGGTATCCAATCCCCCATTATAGTGCCCCACATAGTATTCAATCCCCCCAATAGTGCCACACATAGTATCCAATGCCCCCATATAGTGCCCCACATAGTATCCAATCCCCCACATAGTGCCCCACATAGTATCCAATCCCCCACATAGTGCCCCACATAGTATCCAATGCCCCCATATAGTGACCAACATAGTATCCAATCCTCACATAGTGCCCCACATAGAATCCAATCCCCCACATAGTGCCCCACATAGTATCCAATCCCCCACATAGTGCCCCACATAGAATCCAATCCCCCATATAGTGCCCCACATAGTATCCAATCCCCCATATAGTGCCCCACATAGTATCCAATGCCCCATATAGTGCCCCACATAGTATCCAATGCCCCCATATAGAGCCCCACATAGTAGCCAATGGCCCCATATAGTGCCCCATATAGTAGCCAATCCCCCATATAGTGCCCCACATAGTATCCAATGCCCCATATAGTGCCCCACATAGTATCCAATGCCCCCATATAGAGCCCCACATAGTAGCAATGCCCCATATAGTGCCCCACATAGTATCCAATGCCCCATATAGTGCCCCACATAGTAGCCATGCCCCCATATATGCCCCACATAGTAGCCAATCCCCCATATAGTGCCCACATAGTAGCCAATGCCCCCATATATGCCCCACATAGTAGCCAATCCCCCATATAGTGCCCCACATAGTAGCCAATCCCCCATATATGCCCCACATAGTAGCCAATCCCCCATATATGCCCCACATAGTAAACAATGCCGCCATATATGCCCCACATAGTAGCCAATCCCCCAAATATGCCCCACATAGTAGCCAATGCCCCCCATATAGTAGCTAATGCCTCCATATAGTGCCCCACATAGTAGCCAATCCCCCCACATAGTAGCCAATACCCCATATAGCGCCCCACAAAGTAGCCAATCCCCCCATTAGTGTGGCACCAGCGGCAAAAACAATAAACCAGTAACTCACCTGTCCTCCGGTCCCAGCAGCTCATCTCCCGGCAGAGCGTGCACTCCCGTCATCCTCCGGGGCGGGCAGCGGGGTATACAGACACTGACTGTGCCGGAAGTGATTCATGAGCAGGTCACTTCCGGTACAGTTAGTGACTCTGTACCCCCGCTGCCCGCCCCGGAGGATGACGGGAGTGCGCATTCTGCCGGGAGAGGAGCTGCTGGGACCGGAGGACAGGTGAGTAACTGATTTATTGTTTTTTTCGCTGGGGCCACTTAAAATGCGGGACACGGGGGGCCGTTCCGGGACCGCGGGACAGAACCCCGAAAACGGGACTGTACCGCGAAATCCGGGACGGTTGGGAGGTATGGTGTATATAGTATGTGCTGTACTGTATGCTGTATGTAGTGTATATAGTATATGCTGTATATAGTGTATGCTGTATGTAGTGTATACAGTAATGTGAGACAGTGACAGGGATGGTGGTTTGGAATCGCTATACCTCGCCGAGATACCTATCATACGTGAGCACCAGGTTCCAGAAAGTCCCTATCTCATCCAGGGAAAGCTGGGTGAGATATGGAGGAATCCAGGAAAGCTAAAACCCATAGCAAACTACTTGCTATTGGCTGCTTTGTAGTGGCTGTAAATGGGCCTGGATATTTATGGAATGACAGGCAGCTTGGTAGTGGGGCCTGTCATTCCCTTTCTGGCCAGTCCAGGTTTTTGTGTCTGGCCCAAGTCAGCCCAGGTGCTGGAGGCCACTGATCACTGCCTGATAAGAGGAGGCACAGAGTGCGCAGAGTGCGGCTGTGCATGGAGGTCTCTCCTGGCAGTGGGGAGGGTCAGGGCTGCTAAAGCTTCTGCTGGGACTCTCAGCCACACCGGTATTGTACCAACTTGTGTTGTTTTATGTTGGGTGACTGGTAGCACGTCCCCTGTATAGCCAGGATTTGCTGTGTTAGTTAGAGCTCAGACGAGCAGGATTTATCTTATTTTGGGCCTGTATGTAAGGCTGAATTTCTTTTGGCTTCAATAAACAAGCAGGGACGTCTCTGTTTTATCCTAGTTTGTGTCACTGTCTCTGACTGATGTTTCTGCTGTCTGCGCTGCTCTACAGAGCTAATCTCCCACAGTACATAGTTGCAAATTTGATGGCGCAGTCTCGACAAATCAATGTATGTTGCAGCAAGCTCTGTCCCCGTAATGGCCCCCAATGCAAAACTTAAGCCTAAGCACAGGCTTATAGTTAAAGATAAACCTGCCAGTATTGGCTGGAATTACACACTACAAGGCTACAATTCAAGAATATTGAACAGATTTTATTATGATTAAAATAAATCTCCAACTTCATTATCCAGTGCAAAAGTATCCAGTATTACAGACAACCACAAGCCACAGTATCTATGTCATATATTACCTCACAATGGTCACATATTGATGCTCACCGGATTTAGGAGGCCATGGAGATACAGTACATGATTACAGCTTATGTGCTTCCTGTCACCATTTAGTTACTATATGACATAGATACTGTGGCTTGTGGTTGTCTGTAATACTGGATCCTTTGGCACTGGATAATGAAGTTGGAGATTTTTTTTAATAATGTTAATAAAATCTGTTAAATATTCTTAAATTGTTGCCTTGTGTAATTGTAATATTTTGGACAGGTGATATGAGGGTTTATTAACAATATGAGGCTGGGTTCACACTGAGTTTTTGCAATCCGTTCAACGTATCCGTTTTTAGTGGTTATTTTTAATGGATAGAAAAACTTAGTCAACGCTATTTTTGTGTCAGTTGAAAAAACGCATCCGTTTCAATACGTTTTTTTTATAATGGAAGTCAATGGAAAGACGGATAACATACAATTGCATCCCTTTTTTTTTTTCTTCTTTTTTTCCATAAAACGTATACATTAAACGGATTGCAAAAATGCAGTGTGAACCCAGCCTGAGGCGGAGACCTTGTTATAGATTTGGTTGTCTATTGGAACTATTGTGTGAACAGTGTTGGCTGTAGGCTGTATATTCGGCCTCCAGCCACTAGATGCCGCTCTCTCCTCCCAGCTACAGGATCTGGCAGGAAGCTCACTCCTAGAAGAAGAGGCTAGAAGAGCCTGAGGGAAATGAAGATGGCCGTGTGCTGCAGGGAGCCAGGTAATCATGAGGAGCCCACATGAGGGGGGGTTATGGTGAAGGAAGTAAAGCTATAGATTGTTGTGAGAGGCTAAGAGACTAATATATATAGAACACTGGTCAACGGCCAAAAAGGTTCCGATATGAAAACAGTTGATTCTAACGTAATGTTGGGGTGCCGAAATCGAAAATGATGTTCAAATTTTGAAATTGCCTCTAATTTTCAAGATATAGACATACTTTCTATATTTCTCACAGCCTGTGATACAATACTGAGAAAAGTTTGCATCATCAGCATTGCATCATCAACTGGTATATTGCATCATCTTAGAATGACCAATATGGAAAAAAGGGTAAGGCTAGATTCACACTGCATTTTTTTAAATCGTTTTTTTTGCAAAAAAATGATGAAAAAAAGTATGCATTTGTGTGCATCCATTCTTCCATTGACTTCCATTATAAAAAAAAAAAAAAAAATCGGATCAAAACAGATCAGTTTTTTTTGACGGACAGAAAAGTAGTGTCAGCTACGTTTTTGTGTCCGTTATAAAAATGTATACTTTTTTTTTTTTTTTTTTGCCAATGGAAAAATGGATCAAAACAGATGCACACAAATGCATCAGTTTTTTTTTTTTTTTTTTGCAAAAAACAGATTGCAAAAACGCAGTGTGAACCTAGCCTCAATGGAACCCATCAATGCTTGCAGATTACTGTTGGACAGTTATCAGAGACAATCCCATGTATGAATACAAAAGACGTGTAAATGCACTGAGAAGCCATTGAATAAGGACCTACATTCCAGAGTTCAATAAACATAATTAATTTGTAAAAATTCTTACATCTGCCTGTAAATTGTAGTTGATTTCAGATAGAACTAAGTTTCCTATGACTATATTTCAAAAGTTTATGACCAGTAAACTTGCTTCCTTATGATTGCAGAAGTAATAAATCTGTCGGCTATTATACTGTATTCTATACAATTCACAAAACAGTAACATGAGAACTCTTCCATATCATAGAAACTAGAGCCAATTCACATTTTTCCTTGTCATATTTGAATTCAGCACATAAAAATCATTAAGAAATGGCTAATTTTGTTTCGGAACCAAACAACTTTTGAAAATTTGTTGGCCAGTGATCAGAGCTGTGACTAATATACACTGTGTACACAGCTCTGATTACCAGTCTCCCAGTACACTAGCCTCTCATACCAATGTATATAGCGTTATCTCCTTCAGGATAATCCCTTATGTGGGCTTCTCATTATACCACCAGTCTCACACCGCACTGTATAATACTGGTGGTATAATGAGGTGCCCACACGAGTGGGGTTATGCTGTAGGAGATAAAGCTCCAGTCACCCCCAGTCTGCCCCAGTCACCAAGGTTTCATGGGGCCCCATGCAGTTGTTTGCTGGAGGATCGTGTGGGAAAGGTATTCTCACCCAACACGCTCCCCGGCAGTCCTCCTGTGACTTCTTCATTCTTCTGTTGCTCCGGCTGCTACTTCCCAGACAGATTTGTCTTGGTAGTGATAGGTCACTCAGCCAATCACTGGCCGCAGTATTTTTCCACCTCAGTCAGTGATTGGCTGAGAGGGCTCAGAGCTGAGAGATAGACGTCTCAGAAGTAACGGCCAGAGCATGAAGATGTGACGGAGGACCCTCATGAAAGTGTGGTAGGTGAGAATAGGCAGCTTATTTCCCTTGTGGCCCCATCTGCCTGTCCGTCTATCTTTGTAAGTGGATACAATTCAGCGGCCAGGTGATGTCCTGTGGCCCAGGTGTGGGGATTTTGGCTGCTGTTCTGCTGTATATGGAATTCTGTACTTGTAAGTCACCGCATCAGCAGGGTCAGCTGCCCTGATCTCACCACTACATCTATGCAGAGAAGTGGCCTGACTCTATGTAGGACCTTACTGTCCGATGATAAACTCCGTCTTGCAAATTAATCTCTGCTGCATTGGGATATTTATTAAGACTTAAATATAGGCTAGAATTTTGATGCACATAGGCCTGATGCCTGTGCTTTCTTTGTACCTTTCCACAAGGGGAATATGTCTGCAGAGGGTACACCTGGTTACAAGGGGCATACAGTATATCTGCAGGGGGTATACCTGGCTAGAAGCATATCTGGCTACATGGGGTAATGCATATCTTTATATCCGGCTACATCAGGGCATATCTTTATATCTGGTTGCTGAGGGGAGGGCATACTTTGCTATAATTGGCAATATTTGGCTGTGGGGGGTATACCTGGCTACAAGGGGCATTTCTTGCTGCAGTGGGCATATCTGAATACAGTGAACATACCTGGCTACAAGTGGCATATCTGGCTATAAGGGCCATGTCTGGCTTCAGAGGGCATAGTATATGTCTACAGGAAGCATACTTGGTTGCATGGGGCATATTTGGCTACAAGAAGCATTCCCTTGAGCTATAGGAGGCGTATCTAACTACAGGGGGCATCAGTGACTAAGGAAGGGGGCATTTTTAGTTGAAGTTACTTACTTGGCTTCTATAGTGTAAATTAACCGTTGCACCAATACTATATGGCATATATAGCCTCCTCCATGGGGCACTGTCCACAAGGGTATTAAAGCAAATGGGCTCAAGGTCTGGATCCTTTTCTTTGAATTTCCCGTTTGCATAGTGATCTCATAGAGACCTATCGGCCGGTCTACAACCAGAGATGGTATCATGGCGGTTTTTCTTCAGTGGGCAGATGTGTGGTTTTATGACTTTGCAATATGTGATAGACCTCAAACTCCAAAGCAAAATAAGTGACACAAAAGAAGCAAAATAAAGACACAACACATTGTAATTAGGTGTAAAATGATTGTAATTTTATTTAAGATTATGACACTGGAAAAGACCCCCGACTCACAAAAAGTCACCCTCCAGCACTCAGGCGAGGAAAAACTTGAGGGTAACACTAATATAAAATGTTATGTTTTCTCTGGGAGGGCAGGATAAACTTGAGAAGGGGGCCCCACCAGTTGTTCGGATTCATTGGGGGCTAATGTCGAACCTTCCACTGACAGCCTACCACTGTGGAGGTAACCCCTCTCTCCCCAGACAGAGAGTGTTGCACTGATTTGTCCACATCTGCCCTGCTCATTCCTTTACGTTCCCAGCATGCTCTATCAGCCCTTGTGTTTCCCATCCTCTCCATTTCTGATATAATCTGTCTGCCCTTACACTCAGCCATTCACACTGCTGTATATAAAGTTTGTGTCACTGTCCTCATGCACAGCTCTCTGATTCTGACTTCCTGATTGGTCCATGCTTAACCCCCCCCCTCTCCCCACTGCTGTCATGTGACCACACAGACCTCTGACAGCAGCCCTGCTTCTCTATTCTAGCCTGTTGTACTGCAATATTGGGATCTGCAGTTCCATCCTGTATCTACAAACTGCTGCTGTAGTTTCATTCTTATGCACATTTTATACATTGTACTCTACGTGCTGATTGCTATACTGTACAGTAACATAAAACACGACATATTCAGCTGTTTCTAAATGTTTGTTACAATCTTTACGATTGCAATCTGATGAAGGGAAAGCTATACTCCCAAAACGCGTTATTGCTATTGTTTTCACATTGTTAAAGGGAACCTGTCACCCTGGGAGAACAGGCCAAACCCTCCCCACCTCTGGACAAAGCCCCCCCCCCCCCAATACTTACCCCCTTCTGTCGGTCCGGTCACTGGGAAATCACTGCAAATGAGCAGAGATGAGTCCGATACCCATAGGAAATCACAAACCGGACTCATTTCTGCTCATTTGCATAAGCAGTGTGCAGCGGAGCGGCAGAGATTTATCGGCGACGGGTGTGAGACCAGCAGGATGGTGTAAGTATGGGGGTGCTATCCAGGAATGGGATTGGTTTGGCCCGCTTTCCCAGGGTGAAAAGTTCCCTTTAAACTAATGCTACTTGATTTCCAATTAAGCCTTATTACTGACTTCTACCTAACCACCTTCCTTGGAGAATTTCGTGGCAGCGCCAGGATCATATCCAGATTCCTTTTTTTTTTCTTTGTTCCTGATCGAGACATTGGCCCCCCCTTGTGGTAACATTACGTCAGTTGGCCCTCTCTGTACAATACAAGCCGCCCCATCTACCTGGGGTTACATGCATGAAGCCCAAGGGGCATCAAGGTGAGAGTCCATCTATACCTTTTTCATATCCTATATTACACCAGCAGAATTACACGAGGCGCCGTCCTTGTACTTTTCTCCCTCTATACGTGACACAATCTGGAAGACATGTTGCTGTTAAAACTTTGTGTGTGGGGGGAGCATCATCCGGCAGCTGGAAGCCATGAGAGACAACACATGTGGCTGCAGGATGTACATATCACTGAGCTGTTAGTGTTCCATGTATCCCTACTACGGGTACGAATTTCCCTATGTCTCCTACATCATCGCACCATCAGGGGGGCAGTGTATCCTCCCCACATCATTACACCATCAAGGACAAGCACCATGCACCATGCATACAAGCACCATGCACTCTGTGTTGTCCATCAGGACAAAGGACATTATTGTACGTCCATTTTGGTAATTATCTTTTGCGCACTTTTCATCTTATATTGTATTGCACTGAAGATTTTAAGTAAAATGTTATCCTGGTAAAGTGCCGGACTCTGCTCATTTTTGCTCCGCACCCACACACACTGGTTCTACCTTTTGAAAACCTCGTGCTAGTATATGAGGGGGTGGGCATCACCAGTCCTGGCTACTGTGATCAGTGCCTACTTGGTACCCCTATACGTAGCCCACTGCTAACAACACCTAGAAACCCCAGGTTACGGCATGGACACCTTTTGTGGTTTAGCCAATTAATCCTCTATAAGGGCTCGATGTTACCAGAACAGCTACCTGATGAGGACAGAAGATTGCATGACTGGTGGCTCCTATGATGGATGGTTAGGGAGTCCACATCTCCTTGTCTTCTTTCGATACAGATAAAAGATACTTTTCTTCTCCTCCCATAGCATAGTCATCCTCAGGTCTGGAACTTGAGGATCATTTCTGTAGATGGTAAATGTCAGGATAACCACAGTGTATAGTCTATTAGCAGCTAGTGTTCTTACACTCTGAGCCAGCTCCTGCCCAGAGAGGTCAAATGGGTAAGAGAAAGATGTTAAGGTTATGGTCAAAATAAAAGATGAAGAGGAGAGCAGTACTAGAACCCAAGAACATTGCACTTAGGCCCAATACCTAATCCTCCTGGCCACAGCCACATCTTCCACCTCAGTCACCTATAAGCAGTAATGTTCCTCTATACTGATCTCACTATGTGGCTACATCTGATGTCATGATCACTAAGATTACCAATCCTTCTGTGAGCAGTGTGATAGCTCAGGGGTATGTGATCTGCCTCTCATGCTGGAGATCTGGGTTCTAATCTCCCTTGGTTATTGGGTTCTTATAGAGACGAATAATGAGAGTGTTGTTCTTAGTCTTAGAAAAAGGTTTTCTTTTAAACTAGTAGATTCTCTTAAATGAGAAAGAGCTGCCCAACAGTAGGGCAGCTCTCTTATATAGAGTACATGGAGTCCCTAACATACAGGGACATTGCACTGCTATTAGCAAGAAGGCAGCACAGCAGGGTACACCAGCCGAGCATTGGGTATTGAGTCTGGGTCACTAGCACCAGGCCAGCACAGAGTACCTGAGAATCCAACACATGAAGCATTGGGCACTAAACCCAGGTCTCTATGCCAAGCCAGCAGGGAGTGTTGTTTCTGGGAGTCACAGCTCCCCAAAACCTAGCCAGCATTGGGTAATAACCTGGGTCACTCACACCAAGCCAGTATTGTACCAGGGAGGCCAACACCAAAGCAGCACTGGGTATTGAACCTTGGACCACAACACCACATCTGGGACTACCAGGTTCTCAACCCCCTGAGCCACCTACTGCTCAGAGACCTAAGGGAAATAAGTGATGGTCATGGTCAAACTAAAAGAATTACTGAAAGATTATTCTATAAAAAGGAACAACCAGGATTAGAACCCAAGAACCTTACACTTGGTCAGGCAGGACAGCCAACCCTCCAGGCCACAGACACATGTGATACAATGTATGAGAAGCAGCTGTCAGTAATGTTTCTCTATAATGGATTCACAATGTGGCGACATCTGATGTCATGACTACTAAAAGGAGCGGTCCATATTGGGCAGGGGTATGTGATCGGGGTCTCATGCTGGAGACCTGGTGCAAATCACCTAAAGTAGCTTTAATCTGAGGTGTATGGAGATAACGTATGGCATTCTAGTAAGAGGAAAACTTTGTATATCAGGGAAATTTATTTTTAAAAAGCGTCAGGACTCTAAATAACAACCAACAAAGGGAATAATACACACCAGGCTTCTATTAGCATCGGGGTTTGAACCTGCAGCTTCACCATATCAGAATTGGTTCTTTACCCACTGAGCCAGCTCCTGCCCTATGGAGCATAGGAAATAAGTAAGGATCACGGGCAAAATAAAGGAATTCCTGTAAGACATGTTTGTCTCCATGTAGCTCCAGCTGTATATAAAAACAATATGGGGAAGTATAGAAAATGTCTCCTATCTTTGTACACAATATTATTCCCTCAAACAGCCTTTTATTTCTGTGTTCACGTTCCCTGCTGCTATATACACCTGGATATATCTAATAATGACTGAGGTAATAGGCAGATAACATGTAATAAATCACAATAGTATAAAGTCTGTGTCCCCCTGTATTGTCCAGGCTGCTCTACACCGGCTACTCACAGGTGCAGTCCCACTACTGACCAGCAGGGGGATTTGACCTGCTGTGTTTCCGACCTGGGCCTGGTCACCCCTCCTTACACAACCTGGTAGCTCCGAGCTCCCCCAGAGTCGCCATATTGGTACTGAGCTTAGTACAGACACCTGATCAGCATAGCACAGGGAAGAGCAGAACTCCTGGACTCAAGTGATCCGACAGCCTCAGACGTAGCTGGGATGACAGACACACCACTGGGCCCAGCAAGAGAAGCAGCTACTGTGTAATATAGGAAGCTGTGTGATGTAAGGAATACAGCCAGCTAGCCCCACCTGCTGTGTAATATAGGAACCTGTGTGATGTAAGGAATACCGCCAGCTAGCTCCACCTGCTGTGTAATATAGGAACCTGTGTGATGTAAGGAATACAGCCAGCTAGCTCCACCTGCTGTGTAATATAGGAACCTGTGTGATGTAAGGAATACAGCCAGCTAGCTCCACCTGCTGTGTAATATAGGAACCTGTGTGATGTAAGGAATACAGCCAGCTAGCTCCACCTGCTGTGTAATATAGGAACCTGTGTGATGTAAGGAATACAGCCAGCTAGCTCCACCTGCTGTGTAATATAGGAACCTGTGTGATGTAAGGAATACAGCCAGCTAGCTCCACCTGCTGTGTAATATAGGAACCTGTGTGATGTAAGGAATACAGCCAGCTAGCTCTACCTGCTGTGTAATATAGGAACCTGTGTGATAAAAGGAACAGAGTTAGGTAGCTCCACCTGCTGTCTCTTCTGTATAATTACACAGTGTACAATATTACAGCTAGCACCAGCTGCTATCTCTTCTGTATAATTACACCATGTACAATATCACAGCTAGCGCCACCTGCTGTCTCTTCTGTATACTTACATCATGTACAATATCACAGCTAGCGCCACCTGCTGTCTCTTCTGTATATATATACCATGTACAATATCACAGCTAGCACCACCTGCTGTCTCTTCTGTATACTTACACTATGTACAATATCACAGCTAGCGCCACCTGCTGTCTCTTCTGTATACTTACACCATGTACAATATCACAGCTAGCGCCACCTGCTGTCTCTTCTGTATATATACACCATGTACAATATCACAGCTAGCACCACCTGCTGTCTCTTCTGTATACTTACACCATGTACAATATCACAGCTAGCGCCACCTGCTGTCTCTTCTGTATACTTATACCATGTACAATATTATAGCTAGCGCCACCTGCAGTCTCTTCTGTATACTTACACAATGTACAAAACTACAGCTACAGGAAAAAGTGTAGCTCACTAACGCATTTACTGCATTTACTGGTGTCGAGGTAACAAGGTAAACTGCACACCCTAAAAATGAATAGAGGGGAAAACAATAATAACCAGAAAAAACACAGTCCTAAAGACACCATGAACAGGCTCCTATAGTTTAATCACACATGATAAAAACTAATGTATAAAAAAATAGAATAAAATAAAATAAATCCACAGGGCCTTTGTGGAAAAGGTAATTAAATCATCAGTATAAAATACAAATACCATGTAGAGGTCTAAATGAAAATACAGCAACAGATAAAACCAGTGTTCACCCAGTCCTGTCCGAGCTCCCAGTGCTGTTAGGATGTGCAGCACTGGGGATGGGAGATGGTTCTGCACAGGCTCTGGGCTCTAGTAACAAGTTGTAGCAACATAAGATTCATGAATAAACAAACCAACCTAATGTCTCCCAACCCTGCAAGCCTTCTCTGTGTCCTACACTGTCTGTATCAGAGAGCAGAATATGTAGCAATAGATGTATCATGTATAGTAGCAATGTCTCTCTAGTCCCACAAACATGATACATGATACATCTTATTGCTACATATTCTGCTCTCTGATACAGACAGTGTAGGACACAGAGAAGGCTTGCAGGGATGGGAGACATTACGTTTGTTTTTTTGTTTATTTAGAAGCTTTTGTTGCTACAACTTGTTACTAGAGCCCAGAGCCTGTGCAGAACCATCTCCCATCCCCAGTGCTGCACATCCTAACAGCACTGGGAGCTTGGACAGGACTGGGTGAACACGGGTTTTATCTGCATGGTATTTGTATTTTAGATACTGATGGGGGGGGGGGGGCAGGGTATGGGTAACTTACCCTCCGGTCTTCTCCCCATCTTCTATTCATCAGGGGCTGATCACTGCTTCAGTCGCTGATTGGCTGAATAAATGCGGTAGCATCGTCATCTCAGCCAGTCAGCGGCTGCAGAAATGTCCTGACTTTGAAGGGGCAGAGCCTGACACACTTGTAGCTCAGTGTACCTGGCTCTGCTGAACAGGAGACATTGGGGTGAGTATCAATAGGGCCCATCTTCTCCTCCCAGCACTGCACCAATCCCAGCAAGGAAGGTGGGCAGTTAACCCCCTTCCGTGCTGCAATGGGCACACTGTGACATCAATGTGACCCCATGGGGTTAAGTGAGGATGGCATGCATCCTTACTTAACCCCCTGGGGGCCACATTGTTCAGTCTTGCACACAAAGGGTTAAGTGTGGATGCCATGCATCCATAATTAACCCTTTGTGTGCCATTCTATAAGCAGCATCTGCCAGATATCGTTTTCTCTATTGTGTTGTGTTTTATTTTTAGTTTTTTTTAGGCTTAGTAGTGGAAGCTGCTGCTGCTTGCTTTTTAGACCTGACTGGTGATGGGGAATGCTAAACATTTTTTAAAATTCTTTCTTTTTTTAAATAAAAGTATAGGGTTCCCCCTATTGCCATAACCAGCCAGGTTTAACCTCTTAAGGACCCATGACGTACCGGTACGTCATGGATCACTGTCACTTAAGGACCCATGACGTACCGGTACGCGGGTCCTTTAAGAGGGCGAGATGGCCTGCAGAAATACACTGCAGGCCATCTCTCTCTGTCGGCATGGGGGGTTGTTAACCCCCCCCATGCCAACGATCGCCGCTATTGACTTATCAGTTCAGATCAGCCAATAGCGGCGATCGGAACCTTTCCGGGCCATCGGTGACCCGATGACCCGGGAAAAAATGGCGGTCAGTGCTGTCCGAGGACGGCACCGACCGCCATTACTGCAAAAAGTAATGGTGGTCACGGTGCCAGCGGCCGGCCGTTCACGGCGATCAAAGTCCCCAAAAGTTAAAAATACCTGCTCCGGACCCCTCATCTAGGTAGCAAAGGGGTCCAGAGCAGGTATATGTACATTACTCACCTGTCCCGGGGTCCTGATCGGCGTCTTCCAGGTTCGCGGCGTCCACGTCCTATCGCCGCTGAGTGTTGATCCGCATCGCACGAAAGTGCTCTGCTAATCAGCAACTCCTCCTTTTTGGCGTAGGGTGTTTTTTTTCTATATCCTACTGTCAAGGCCTGCTGATAAGTGCCGCACATAAGTGCGGCATTTATCAGCAACACCATTTTTGGCGTAGCTTTTTTTTTTATACTTACTGTAAAAAAACATGTAAAAAACACTACATTACACCACACTACACTACATTGAATAAAGTTTGACACTACACCACTACATACCCCATATACCAATGCCTATATAAAAGTGGCCCCCGGCGTGTTTTCGGTATCGGACGCATACGCTATTATTGCCTCCGACACCGAAACAGCCAGTGAGGATGAATGAGGGGATCCTTCGTTCCTCCATTCATCCTCATCCTCCAATGATGTATCTGGGGGTAGCGTAGCGTACGCTGCCTCCCAGACACGTCTTTCTCGCCAGTACCGTCCCAATAAGAGATGACGGTATGGCGTGAAATTCTACAAACTCTGTGAGAGTACCTCAGGGTACACTTACAGATTTAGGGTACGTGCACACTGCGGAATGGAGAAGGATAACCCTTTGTGCATTCCGCAGCTGGCACCCGCCGGCGGACTGATGCAGGCGTGTGTCTCCTCCCGTGTCATAGACTCCATGTTATGCACGGACGGATTCCATCGTCCGTCCAAAGAATGAATACGTTGGACGGAGAGCGGAATCCGCCTGTGCATAGAATGGAGTGTGATACGAGAGGGGACGCGCGCCCGCATCAGTCCGCCGGTGGGTGCCAGCTGCGAAATGCACAAAGGGTTATCCTTCGCCATTCCGCAGTGTGCACGTACCCTTAGGCCAGGTTCAGACTATGTAACTTTGCGGCTGTATTTGCGGCTGCAATTGTGCGGCGGTATTTTTGGTGGTTCATGCGTACGCTGGAAAGTATAGGATATACGGCTGCACAGTGCACACTATGTATGAATCTACGGCCCGATCGTAAACGGACCCGTAAAAAATGAACAAGACCATTGTTTGCGGCTGGAAACGCGGCCGTGGATTGACAGGCGGTCCGTAAGGAGTACTTCAAAAATAGCCGGCAATGATGCCGAATGCCGATGCCTCTAATAGTTAATATATTAAATTAATAAAACACATTTTCTTTGTAATAAAGTCCCTTTCGTTGGTCAATAATTTAATTCTAACGAATCCATCATTTTGCAATTAAATATACTGTTAAAATAAATATATAAATAAATGTATACTTATATATATATTTATTTTTTGACAGTATATTTAATTGCACAATGATGGATTCGTTAGAATTAAATTATTGAACAACGAAACTAAATTTATTTAATCGAAAATGTGTTTTATTAATTAAATATTAATTAGTATAGGAAGCTCCATAAGCCGTTAATTCATATTGCCGGCAAAAGAGCTTTCTGTACTAATCATCACTTTACTTTAATGAAAACATCAAATGTTTCTTCTAATTATGTTATCACAATAGCATTATTAGAAGAAACATTTAGAATTATATGTGCGCTCAGCTGATTGGCTGATCGGCTCAGCGCACATATAATTAGCGGGTCCGCAGCACAGTGACTTCATTATGCTGCGGACCAGCGAAGAGACAACATCGGGGTGAGTATAGAGCTCTCCCCACCCCCTCCCCAGCACTGCTCCCCTCCCAGCAAGGAAGGGGGGGTCAGTTAACCCCTTCCTTGCTGGGATGGGTGCAGTCTGACATCAGTCTGGCCCCCAAGGGGTTAAGGGGGATGCAATACATCCTCCCTTAACCCCTTGGGGGCCAGAGTGTAAGCAGCGATCTGTAAAGATGCTGCATACTGTAAGGAGCACAACACCGCTCACAATGATGGGTGTTGTGCTCCTGTTTGTGTGTTTTTTGTGTGTTTCTCCCTTTTTGTTTTTCAGATATCGGTATCCTGGGGATTACGTCGGATTCCGTGGACTACGTCGATGACCAGCGTTTTTTTTTTGTTTTTTTTAATAAAATGGTCCAATGAGGGGTGTGGGGGTGTTTTTATTTGAATAAAAAATTTTTTTAACTTGTGTCTTGTCTTTATTTCTTTACTTTATAGACTTAGTAGTGGAAGCCGTCTAATAGACGGAATCCATTACTAAGTTGGGGCCTAGTGTTAGCCAGTATAAAATGGCTAACACTAACCCCCTATTATTACCCCAGTACCCAATGCCACCAGGGGTACTGGGAAGAGCCGGGTGCCAGTGGTCCCAGAGCGTCAAAATTGGCTCTCCTGGACCGGGCGGCAGCAGGCTGGTAAGATTTAGGCTGGGGAGGGCCTAAACCAATGGCTCTTCCCACCCTGGTGTTACCAGGCTGCTGCTGTTTGGTTTTTAACCCGGCTGGTTATAAAAATAGGGGGGACCCTATGCGTTTTTTTTTAAATTATTTATTTAAAAAAAAAAACGCATAGGGTCCCCCCTATTTTTATAACCAGCCAGGTTAAAAACCAAATGACAGCAGCCTGGTAACACCAGGGTGGGAAGAGCCATTGGTTTAGGCCCTCCCCAGCCTAAATCTTACCAGCCTGCTGCCGCCCGGTCCAGGAGCGCCAATTTTGACGCTCCGGGACCACTGGCACCCGGCTCTTCCCAGTACCCCTGGTTGCATTGGGTACTGGGGTAATAATAGGGGGTTAGTGTTAGCCATTTTATACCGGCTAACACTAGGCCCCAACTTAGTAATGGATTCCGTCTATTAGACGGCTTCCACTACTAAGTCTATAAAGTAAAGAAATAAAGACAAGACACAAGTTAAAAAAATTTTTTATTCAAATAAAAACACCGCCACACCCCTCATTGACCATTTTATAAAAAAAAAACAAAAAAAAAAAACGCTGGTCATCGACAAAGTCCACGGAATCTGACGTAATCCCCAGGATACCGATATCTGAAAAACAAAAAGGGAGAAACACACAAAAAACACACAAACAGGAGCACAACACCCATCATTGTGAGCGGTGTTGTGCACCTTACAGTATGCAGCATCTTTACAGATCGCTGCTTACAGTCTGGCCCCCAAGGAGTTAAGGGAGGATGTATTGCATCCCCCTTAACTCCTTGGGGGCCAGACTGATGTCAGACTGCACCCATCCCAGCAAGAAAGGGGTTAACTGACCCCCCCTTCCTTGCTGGGAGGGGTGCAGTGCTGGGGAGGGGGTGGGGAGAGCTCTATACTCACCCCGATGTGTCCTCTTCGCTGGTCCGCAGCACAATGAAGTCACTGTGCTGCGGACCCGCTAATTATATGTGCGCTCAGCCGATCAGCCAATCAGCTGAGCGCACATAGATTTCTAAATGTTTCTTCTAATAATGCTATTGTGATAACATAATTAGAAGAAACATTTGATGTTTTCATTAAAGTAAAGTGATGATTAGTACAGAAAGCTCTTTTGCCGGCAATATGAATTAACGGCTTATGGAGCTTCCTATACTAATTAATATTTAATTAATAAAACACATTTTCGATGAAATAAATTCAGTTTCATTGTTCAATAATTTAATTCTAACGAATCCATCATTGTGCAATTAAATATACTGTCAAAAAATAAATATATATATATATATATAAATATACATTTATTTATATATATATTTATTTTAACAGTATATTTAATTGCAAAATGATGGATTAGTTTAAATTTAATTATTGAACAACGAAAGGCACTTTATTACAACGAAAATGTGTTTTATTATTTTAATAGATTAAACATGAGAGGCATCGGCATCGGCATACTGCAGCGGATCGCAAACCCCGGTAATAGCAATTCATGTAAACTGTTTCCCTGCTTTCCCAGATGCATCCAGAGGTGTTTGCATCACTTTCTTAAGATTTTATTTGTTATTTTTAGTTGAACCAGATTTCCAAGTAAATGACCGTATGTTTTCAGCCGCATGTCTATTTTTTCCCACGGCCGTAGTTTCATCCGCACATTTACAGCCGCATAAAAAATACAGCCACACAGTTACATAGTGTGAACCTAGCCCCTGAGTGTATGAAGGAAGGGATACCCAAATCCAGCCCCCAGATGCCACCCCCCCCCCATCCTCGGAGTTAGTGGGGAGATTATTCGGGAACTGATCTTCCCACTGCTGGATAAAGGTCACCACCTGTACGGGGATAACTTTTATACCAGCACCCCCTCTTCCGGTCCCTCGTTGCCCGAGCTACTGTAGCTTTTGGCACGATCCGAAAATATCAGAAGCAGTAATACCAGCCCTAATATTTAGCAGCCATGGAGCGGACCCAGCGCTTCTGGATATGAAGGACCCCGTATAGCACCAGGACAACATTTTCCAGGTGACGTCCCACACACAGGAGAACGGGAGACCCCAGAAGAAGCGCAGAGTGTGGCGTAACAGGGGGATCAGGAAGGACGCCATTTTCCAGTGTGACGCCTGTCCTGATCACCCCGGCCTCTGCATACTGGATCGCTTCAAGGCGTACCACACGTCATTGGAGTTCTACATTATCTAAATTCCTTCCCTTATTCCTATTTCAGGGGTCACGTTGATCCGGGGATTATTCTGATTGCCAATATGGAGTCAAGAACAAATTTTTTCCCACTGATGAGGCTACTGTCGTCTGCCTCACGAGGGGTTTTTGCCTTCCTCTGGATCAACACAGGTTGAATTTGATGGACACCTGTCATTTTCAACCTTATAAACTAATAATTGGCCTAATACCCACAAATAAATTAGAAATGTCCCTTTTCCCCAGCTAAATAGGTATGGCCGCCATTCACATTAGAGGATGCCATGATGCAATTATAAACCCTCTGTGATGCCAGGGCAGTAGAAACCCCCCACAAGTGACCCCATTCTGGAAACTACACCCCATAAGGAATCTAACAAGGGGGGCAGCGGGTATATGGCCCCCTGGTGACGGCCACATTTGAGACGTGAAAATGAAAAAAATGGTATTTTTTATTTTTAAGGCACATGTTCTACACATGTGCCCGTCACCAGTGGGGTCCATATGTTCACTGTACCCCTCGTTAGATTCCTTATGGGGTGTAATTTCCAGAATGGGGTCACTTGTGGGGGGTTTCTACTGTCCTGGCAGCACAGGAGCTTTGTAATTGCGACATGGCCTCCATCCTCCATTCCAGCCTCTAAATGGCGCTCTGTCCCTTTGGTGGCTTGCCCTGTGCCCATATGGCACATTATGTCCACATGTGGGGTATTTTCGCACTCAGGGAAAATTACCCTACACGTTTTGCATTTATTTTCTTTTTTAACCCCTTGTGGAAATGGAAAAAAATCAAGGCTAGACCAACATTTAGTGTAATTTTTTTTTAATTTTTACTCTAAATCATTGATCTTGTCATGATTTTTTCATTTTCACAAGGGGCTAAAAGATAAAAAAAAACACAAAATGTGTAGAGCAATTTCCCCTGAGTACAGAAATACCCCACATGTGGACATAAAGCGCCATGCGGGTGCAGGGTAAGCCTCCAAAAGGTAGGAGCGCCATTTGGCTTTTTGAGGCTGGATTTGACTGGAATGAATTTCGAGGGCCATTTTGCATTTAAAAGGCCCCTGTGTTGCCAAGACAGTTGAAACCTCCCACAAGTGACCCATTATGGAAACTACACCCCTCAAGGAATGTAACAAGGGGTGTAGTGAGCATATGGACCCCACTGGTGACGGGCACAAATGTGGAGCAATGTGGCGTGAAAATGAAATATTACATTTTTTACACTATAATGTTGGTTTAGCCTTGAATTTATCATTTTCTCAAGGGGTTAAAAGAGAAAAAAAAAACCACAAAATGTGTAGAGCAATTTCCCACGAGTCCGTAAATACCCCACCTGTGGACATAAAGCGCCATGTGGGTGCAGGGCAAGCCTCCAAAGGGAAGGAGCGCCATTTGGATTTTGGAGGTTGGATTTGGCTAGAATGGATGATGAACGCCATGTCGCATTTACAGAGCCTTCGTGCTGCCAAAACACTGGAAACCCCCCCACAAGTGACCCCATTCTGGAAACTGCACCCCTCAAGGAATCCAACAAGGGGTGTAGTGAGGATATGGACCCCTTGATGACGGGCACATTTGTGCCGTGAAAGTGAAAAAATGAAATTTTTCACTTTCACGTCACATTGTTCCACTTTTGTGCCCGTCACCAGTGGGGTCCATATGCTCAATGCACCCCTTGTTAGATTCCTTGAGGGGTGTAGTTTCCAGAATGGGGTCACTTGTGGGGGGTTTCCAGTGTTTTGGCAGCACGAGGGCTCTGTAAATGCGAAGTGGCCCTTGAAATCCATTCCAGTGAAATCCAGCTTCCAAAAGCCAATTGGCGCTCCTTCCCTTTGGAGGCTCGTCCTGCGCCCGCTTGGCACTTTATGTCCACATGTGGGGTATTTCCGTACTCGGGAGAAACTGCGCTACATGTTTTGTGTTTTTTTTTTTCCTTTTATCCCTTTGTGAAAATGAAAAATTGAAGGCTAGAACAACGTTTTAGTGTAAAAAATACTTTTGTCTGTGAAGCACCTGTGGGGTCCAAATGCTCACTGCACCCCTTGTTACATTCCTTGAGGGGTGTAGTTTTCTAAATGGTGTCCCTTTAGGGGTGTTTTTTAGGTTTTGGCACCCCAGAGCCTCTGCCAACCTGAAGTGGTACAGTCAGAAATGACCAAATATAACGGAGCCATTGAAATTCACTAGGCGCTCCTTTGTATCTGAGGCTTGTGGTTGCGTCAAATAGCGCAATAGGGCCACATGTGGGGTATTTCTATAAACTGCAGAAACAGGGCAATAAATATTGGGGTGCATTTCTCTGGTAATAGGTTCATAATTATGAAAAATATTGGATTACAATAAAATCTCTGCACAGAAAATTTTAATTTTCAAATTTCTTACACACTTAGCTTTTATTTCTGTGACTCCCCTAAAGGGTTAAAAAACTTTCTGGATCTGCTTTTGCAGAGTTTGGGGGGTGCAGTTTCTGAAATGTGGTGCTTTGTGGGGCTTTCTAACATACAGGCCCCTCAAATACACTTTAAACCCGAACAGGTCCCTAAAAATATCTGATTTTGAAATTTTGCAGAAAATTTGGAAAATTGCTGCTAATGTTTTAAGCTTTCTATTGTCTAAAAAAAAATTAAAGATAGTTTAATAAATGCCGCCAACATAAAGTAGACATGTTGCTAATGCTATTTGATATATAATTTATGTGGTATAACCATTTTCTGTATAAGCAGAAGAGTTTCAAATTTGGAAAAATGCATTTTTTAACAATTTTTCACGTTTATTTTGTTTTTCTTTTTCATAAAGATTCGTTATAAGTATCGACTCCAATTTACCAGAAATATGAAGTACCATATGTCACGAGAAAACAATCTCAGAATCAGCCGGATAGGTAAAAGCATCCCGAAGTTATTAATGAATAAAGTGACACAGGTCATATTCATAAAATTTGTCTCTGTCCTTAAGGCCATTTCAGGCTCTGTCCTTAAGGGGTTAATAAAAAGTTTGTTTATTTTATAAGGTTTACCAACTCTTTAAAGCATAGCCAGTTCTGAATGACTTGTAATGTAGTACTGCATTTACTAGCTTTTACTATAGAAAAGATCCATATTCCCTGGGGATAGCTTCAAGGACTACGGTGCACAAAGCAGATAGTTGTGCAGAAGTGTGCAAGTAGGAATCCAGTGTAAGGGTACGTTCACACATACCGGATCCGCAGCGGATTTCACGCTGCGAGTTTGCAGTGAATGTAATTATCCCAGGGCTGCTTCTTAGTGTCCTGCAGTCTGGTCGGGAGAAGGAAGGGGGTGGGAGTTGCTGCTGCTGCTGAAGCTGTGAGTTGCAGTCCTCTCCTATACTGTGCCCCCAACCTCTTCCGGGTCATAGGTCATGAGCTGCTGTCCTGCTGCTTCAGTAAGTGTATGTGTGTATGTATGTTTAAATGGAGTGTGTAAGTGTGCACATTTACATGTATGTCTGTGTAAATCCAATGTGTGTGTATCATGTGCACATAGATGTGTATGTATATCTGTATATGCAGTGTCTGTGTAAGTCTGCATATGGATGTGTATGTATGTCTGTGTGTGCAGTGTGTGTGTGTATGTCTGTATATGCAATGTGTGGCGTGTCTGTGTGTGCGCATATAACTGTGTGTATGTATGAATTTGTATGTGCAGTGTGTGTCTGTGTACATATGAATATGTATGTATGTGTGTATATGTGCGCATATGGACGTGTGTATGTATGTCTGTATACACAATATGTGGCTTTGTTGGTGTGCATATGGATGTCTGTCTATATGCAGTGTGTGTGCACATATAACTGTGCGTATGTATGTGCAGTATGTGTATGTGTGCATATGGATATGTATGTATGTCTGTGTGTATGCAGTGTATGTGTGCATATGGATATGTATGTATGTCTGTGTGTATGCAGTGTATGTGTGCATATGGATGTGTATGTATGTATGTATACCCAATATGTGGCTATGTTGGTGTGCATATGGATGTCTGTCTATATGCAGTGTGTGTGCACATATAACTGTGCGTATGTATGTATTTGTATGTCCGTATGGATATGTATGTATATCTGTGTGTATGTAGTGTGTCTGTGTCCATATAGATGTGTATATGCAGTGTGTGTTTGTGTGTCAGTGTGCATATGTATGTGTGTGTGTATGTGTATATGCTTCTTCTGTATTACAAAAAGGAGCACATCAGCCAGATGCAGATCCGAGCATATGAGGACTGCTATTTCTGGTGATACATATTGACATGTATGTGTATATGCAGTGTGTCTCAGTGTGCATATGATGGTGTGATTCTTGTATATGCATTATGCAGTAAGGGTATAGTATATATGTAGGGAAACAGTAGGTAGAAGAAAAGTGCACTATGCATGATTGTTTTTTCCCAACCACAGCATAGAAACACAGTGAAATGAATGAATTGAGCAGACTGACCCCCCCTCTCCTTTTCCCAGATGAGCAGGGCATGCATTTGCAACCTTTTGAGCAAGCCAGCAAGTGGACCTGTATAGTTATAAATGCCAGGGCTGAATCTCAGTCTCAGTCCGACCCTAAGCACATCTAACTTCTGTTTGTAGTTAGATGTGCAGTGCAGTTCTCTGCCGGAGCGCCCCTGGCCGCCCTCCTCCTGCAGCGTTCAGCTCCTCTCCTGCCCTGCGCGGCGCGGGAGCATGACGTCACCTTGACCGCACGTCCAGCCAATCAGTAAGGGGACGTGCGGTCTGGGTGACGTCATGCCACGCCGACCCTCAGGTAAGAGAACTCTCGGCGGGGGTGATGGTTGTGTGTGTGGGGGGAAGGCTGGGGGTGATAGTTGTGTGTGTGTGGGGGGGGGGGGGGGCTTGGTATGTGGTAGTTGTTTGGGAGGGCTGGGGGTGAATGTTGTGTGTGTGTGTGTGGGGGCTGAGGATGATAGTTGTGTGGGGGGGCTGGGGGTAAGAAGCTGTAGGGGGGGCTGGGGGTGGTAGTTGTGTGGGGGGAGGGCTGGGGGTGATAGTTGTGTGGGGGAGGGCTGGGGGTGATAGTTGTGGGGGGACGACTGAGGGAGATAGTTGTGTGGGGGAGGGCTGGGAGAGATAGTTGTGTGGGGGAGGGCTGGGGGTGGTAGTTGTGTGGGGGAGGGCTGGGGGTGGTAGTTGTGTGGGGGAGGGCTGGGGGTGGTAGTTGTGTGGGGGAGGGCTGGGGGTGGTAGATGTGTGGGGGAGGGCTGGGGTGATAGTTGTGTGGGGGAGGGCTGGGGGTGGTAGATGTGTGGGGGAGGGCTGGGGTGATAGTTGTGTGGGGGAGGGCTGGGGGTGGTAGTTGTGTGGGGGAGGGCTTGGGGTGTTAGTTTGGGGGGCTGTAGTTGGGTGGGGGCTGTTTTGTGGGAGGCTGGTGGTGTTAGTTGTTTAGGGGGCTGGGAGTGGTAGTTGTGGGGGAAGCTGGGGTAGTAGTCGTGTGAATGACTGTGGGGGTAGTTGTGTGTATGGCTGGGGAGGGGGGGGGGGGGGTCGGGTGATGGGTGTGCCGAAAAAAAGGGTTTGCACAGGGAGCCATTTACCCTAAGGCCGGCCCTGAGTACAGTACGGTAGATTACTTTATTCTTATGGTGCCACAGATAACATTATACTCACCTGAACTCGAACCATCAACTGTATGTGTGAATGGACACTGAAACAGATATGGCATTTTCCCTTATCTGTCATGGCGCCCGATAAGATGGAAATCTAGTGCCGGAAGTGATGTATGGCTGTATATGGCTGTAGCGCCAATCCCAGACTACACGCAGAGGTGGTTTGCAGGAATGAGTTCCAGCTGATGTATATACTCTATTATACTTTACACCGCAGTTATATGATTTGTACACCGTGATGATTGTATATGTATCAACCCCTTGCCGCAAAATGACGTTCCGGGAACGTAATTTTCTCCCTGCCGCCCCCCTCTGTCCCCTGCAGAGATCGGGAAGCAGGAGGAGGCTGTGTTAACCCCATAGACACTGCGGTCCTGCCAACTGTGTCTATGGAGCAGCTGGAGGGAGATCCACTTCCTCTGACCCCCCCCCCCCCTTCCCCCTCGGGAGCCGCGCAATGGTCCGAGCGGCTCCGGGGGGGGGGAATGTTGTTACCATAGCAAGCCAGACCCTGCTTCCTGCATCTGGGCTGCTATGGATGACAGTGATCAGGCCCCTGCACTGAGGCAGGGACCTGATCAAGTGAATGAGCTGTCAGCTTCTGACAGCTCATTCATTCTCTATAATACATTACAGCACTGATCATGTGCTGTAATGTATTATAGAGGTACCTTAAAAAGTGAAAGTACACACAAATACATACATACACAAATAAATAAATACATAAATAAATAAATACACAAATAAAATAATTAATTGAATAAATAATTAGTTATACACATTCCCCATCCCCCTTTATAAATGAGATACATATATGTGGTAATGACCCCGTCTATTAACCTGTTACATTAATTATCCCGCCCGATTAACGCCACAAAAAAATTAATAAAAAAAATAATTAAAATGACAATTTTTTGTTAATCCCACCCCATAAAAAATATAGATAAAAGCAAAACATCACATGTACTCATAAGGTGCACCACTAAAAACGTCAGCTTATGCCGCAATAAAAAGCCCTCACATAACTTCATTGGTGAAAAAATAAAAATATTGCTGCTCTTTGAGGCTTCACACTGCGTATATGTCCGGCCGCATATTTTCGGACATATACGCGTTAAACTCCGGCTGGGGATTTACGCTACTTGCGGCCGGCTACGTACGGAGCGCAAACTTACGCCCACAGTCTACTTACGCTTCCCGAGCGCGCTACGTAGCGATCTGACAGCGGTCTTTTACTTGGAAATCTTCGCCTAGCCCCACAGAACCTTTTGGATCGGCACAAAAAGCTGTAAAAATGAAGAAATCACCACTACGTACGGGACCGCATGGTACGCTACGGGCGTAAGTTACGGCATTTTCGTCCTCAAACAATGGTCTGGCTCATTTTTTACGGCGCCGCGTACGATCCGGGCGTAAGTTCTTACGTAGTGTGAACTGTGCAGCCGTAGATCGTATACTTTCCATTGTACGCAAACTACGTAAGTCTCCGGCCGCTTATTCACGAAACGCGCTACGTCCGGAGACTTACGTAGTGTGAACATAGCCCCAATATGCAAGACACAAACAGTTTTTATAGTATAAATGCCATAAACTATAATAAAAGCTTTATAACATGGATATCGCTGTAATCATACCTCCCTGAAGAATAACGATAACATGTCATATGTAACGTATAGTAACCGGCGTACAAAAAAATTGTGAAAAAACGCTGCTAAATTGTGTTTTTTATTCATACCACCTCATAAAAAATATAATAAAAAAATAAGAGATCACGGTATGGCGTGAAATTCTACAAACTCTGTGAGAGTACCTCAGGGTACACTTACAGATTTAGGGTACGTGCACACTGCGGAATGGCCAGGTATAACCCTTTGTGCATTCAGTAGCTGGCACCCGCCGGCGTACTGATGCAGACGCACACGTCTCCATCCGTGTCATAGACTCCATGTTATGCATGGGCAGATTCCGTCCTCCGTCTAAAGAATTAACACGTTCATTCTTTGGACAGAGGGCAGAATCCGCCCGTGCATAGAATGGAGTGTGACACGAGTGGAGACGCGCGCCTGCATGAGTCCGCCGGCAGGTGCCAGCTGCGGAATGCACAAAGGGTTATCCTTCTCCATTCCACAGTGTGCACGTACCCTTAGAGTGTATGAAGGAAGGGACACGCGAATCCAGCCCCCAGATGCCCCCCCATCCTCCGAGTTAGTAGGAAAATTGTTCGGGAACTGATCTTCCCACTGCTGGATAAAGGTCACCACCTGTACGGGGATAACTTTTATACCAGCGCCCCCCTTTTCCGCTCCCTCGCTGCCCGAGCTACTGTAGCTTGTGGCTCAATCCAAAAATATCAGAAGCAGTAATAGAGCCCTAATATTTAGCAGCCATGGATCGGACCCAGCGCTTCTGGATATGAAGGACCCCGTATCGCACCAGGGCAACATTTTCCAGGTGACGTCCCCCACACTGGAAAACAGGAGACCCCAGAAGAAGTGCAGAGTGTGGTGTAACAGGGGCTCAGGAAGGACACAATTTTCCAGTGTGACACCTGTCCTGATCCCCCCGGCCTCTGCATACTGGATCGCTTCAAGGCGTACCTCACGTCATTGGAGTTCTACATTTTCTAAATTCTTTCCCTTCTTCCTATTTCAGGGGTCATGTTGGTCCAGGGAATATTCTGATCGCCATTTTGGAGTCGGGAAGGAATTTTTTTTCCCAGTGATGAGGCTACTGTCGTCTGCCTTATGAGGGTTTTTTGCCTTACTCTGGATCAACATAGGTTAATTTTGATGGGCACCTGTCATTTTCAGCCTTATAAACTAATAATTGGCCTAATAACCCCAAATAAATAAAAAATTGTCCCTTTTCCCCAACTAAATAGGCATGGCCGCCATTCCCATTAGAGGCTTGCCATGATGCAATTACAAAGTCCTTGTGCTGCCAGGAGAGTAGAAACCCCCCACAAGTGACCCCATTCTGGAAACTACACCCCATAAGGAATCTAACAAGGGATGCAGCCTGGATATGGCCCCCTGGTGACGGACACATTTGTGCCGTGGAAAAGGGAAAAAAAATTGTATTTTACACTTTCATTGCACATGTTCTACAAATGTGCCCATCACCAGTGGGGTCCATATTCTCACTGCACCCCTTGTTAGATTCCTTGAGGGGTATAGTTTCCAGAATGGGGTCACTTGTGGGGGGTTCCCAGTGTCCTGGCAGTACAGGAGCTTTGTAATTGCGACATGGCCTCCCTCCTCCATTCCAGCCTCTAAATGGCGCTCTGTCCCTTTGGTGGCTTGCCCTGTGCCCATAAGGCACAATATATCCACATGTGGACATTACCCAAGGGTAATTACCCTACACGTTTTGCATTTGTATTCCCTTTTAACCCCTTGTGGTAATGAAAATAATCAATGCTAGACCAATCATTGATTTAGTCTTAATTTTTTCATTTTCATAAGGGGTTTAAAGATAAAAAAAAAACACAATGTGTAGAGCAATTTCCCCCGAGTACTGAAATACCCCACATGTGGACATAAGGCGCCATGCGGGTGCAAGACGAGCCTCCAAAGGGAAGGAGCGCCATTTGGATTTTGGAGGCTGGATTCGGCTGGAATGGATTTTCAAGAGCCATGTTGTATTTAAAAGGCCTCTGTGTTGCCAAGACAGTAGAAACCCCCCACAAGTGACCCCATTCTGGAAACTATACCCCTCAAGGAATCTAACAAGGGGTGCAGTGAGGATTTGGACTCCACTGGTGACGGGCACATTTCTGCAGTGAAAGTGAAAAAATTTAACTTTTCACTTTCACGTCACATTGTTCCACATTTGTGCTAGTGGGGTCCATATGCTCACTGCACCCCTTGATAGATTCCTTGAGGGGTGTAGTTTCCAGAATGGGGTCACTTGTGGGGGGGGGGGTGTCCAGTTTTTTGGCAAATTAATTAATTGGCTTTGTAAATGCGATATGGCCCTTGAAATCCTTGAAATGACCAAATATAACGGGGGCGTTGAAATTCACTAGGAGCTCCTTTGTATCTGAGGCTTGTGGTTGCGTCAAATAGCGCAATAGGGCCACATGTGGGGTATTTCTATAAACTGCAGAAACGGGGCAATAAATATTGGGGTGCATTTCTCTGGTAATAGGTTTATAATTATGAAAAATATTGGATTATAATAAAATTTCTGCGCAGAAAATTTAAATTTTACATTTTCTTACACTCTTAGCTTTTATTTCTGTGACCTAAAGGGTTAAAACACTTTCTGGATGTGCTTTTGCACAGTTTGGGGGGTGCAGTTTCTGAAATGGGGTGCTTTGTGGGGCTTCATAACATAGTCCCCTCACATACACTTCAAATGTGAACTGGTCCCTGGAAAAATAAGATTTTAAAACTCTTGTGAAAATTTGGAAAAATGCTGCTAAACTTTGAAGCTTTCTATTGTCTTAAAAAATTGAAGGCAAGTTGAATAAATGCCGCCAACATAAAGTAGACTTATTGCTTATGCTATTTATATAATTTATGTGGCATAACCATGGTCCTTAGTAGCACAAAATTTCTAAGTAAAAAAAATGCAATTTTTCACATTATTTGGGGTTTTCTCATAAAGATAGGCTGTAAGTATCGACTCAATTTTACCAGAAATATAATGTATAACATGTCACGAGAAAACAATCTGAGAATGAGCCAGATAGGTAACAGCATCCTGAAGTTATTAATGGATAAAGTGACACAGGATATATCACCAAATTGGTATCATACACTATTATTGGTTATATGAGTGCTTGTATAGTGGTAGTATACAGATCCTATGTAGACATTGTATCTGACCACTGTATGGCGGTATTATTGGTCATATATGTGCTTGTATGTGAGTAGTGATAGTTGGCTCCATCCTAGGTGTTGTGTGACATTGTGTATTTTCTGTCATATGGCAGGGATTATATTGAATATGGGCTGCTGGGATATCACTGCCACGCCTGCTATTTAGTCCCAGTCCAGCCCTGCTCTTAGGTCTGGATGAGTCCCGTACACTAGGTTCCATACCTATTCTAACTTAGGGGTTATCCAGGATTAGAATAAACACAGCTACTTTCTTGCAAAAACAGCACCAGCCCTGTCCTCATGTTGTGTGAGGTACTACAATTCAGCTCCATTCACTTCAATAGAACCGAGCTGCTAACCTGAGCCAAACTGAGGACAGGAGAGGTGCTGTTTCTGGAAGAAAGCGGCCATGTTTTTCTAAGCCTGGATAACACTTTAGTTGCCTTCTGACATGAGTCGCTCACCTTCAAGCACTGCACTTGTCTGGATATTCTGATATCTATCTATTGAGTTTTTATGAGAGAGAAAAGAAGTAGATTTCCAGCCCTTTCTACTGGGTGCCTTACTTAGTCTGGCCTCTCCCCTTTGACCTTTTCTGGCACGGGAGACCCCACCAGGAGCATTAACTCCAGCCAGCTTAGCTCAATGGATCACTAAGGCACGCAAGCTCCCTCACCACGTCAAGGTTGAAGGCACAAAGAGGGAGCCCTCCCACCCTCCCACAAGCTCTACAAAGTCTTACGTAGCTTGTGCTTAACCAGAATCTAGTGGTTTTTAGTTAATTTTAAGTCTAGTTGGTTTACTTAGTTTAAATCTGGTCTAGTTAAAGATTTAAGTCCGATGCCTTAAGTAAAGTTAAAATTTAGATTGGAGCAG